>NC_073304.1:56693350-56994778 GCF_027595985.1 Sorex araneus
TTATGCATTTATAGTTCATTTTCACTATCATGTCTCATATTTAACCTGCATAAATATGTCAAAATTTACATATTCATTATTCTGTGTGTGGACATCTGGATTATTTCTGAATTTTAGTCATTACTAGAAACGTAGTCATGAATATTCTTGTCTCCTCCTAGGCATGGAGTGATTTTTCTGAAATTATATTCCTATAGTAGAAATGTCAGGTTATAAAACATGAGCATATTCAAATTTAAGACAATGACAAAGTGTTTCACAAAGAAATTGCACCAATTTTCCTCTAACCAGCAGGCAAAACTACTATATGGTACTGAACACTCTAACAACTTGACTTATTGATATTTTAGTGTTTGCAAATAGAAACACCTTTATCTCAAAAAAAAACTTTATGTGTGGGTTTGTTTATAGTTCTCTATTATTTTTCATTAAACTTTGTTTCTGGAGGGAAAAAACAACTGTGCACCCAACTGTGCACAGCACTTGCTTCTGACTCTGAGCTCAGGGATCACTCCTGGCAGATCAAGGATACTCCAGAAATCATATGGGATGCTGGGAACCATATGGAGTGCTAAAAATAGATCCCAAGTCAGTTGCATGCAAGGCAAGTATCCTTTCCTGGCTCCTTTGGACTTGTTTTTATTACTCCAGTGTTAATAGAACATTGTATTAATCACTTAAATCATGTAGAAAAGTTGTCATTTGGTAGTGACAACTACGAAAAACATGGTCATTTGGGAGAAGAGTCAGTGTACCTCCTAGAAATACTTATAACAGTTATTCCACAAAGGTAGTTTCATGCTTGAATCTAGCAATACAATGCTGGTTCATGATCAGCATTGCTGGGGGTGACCAAGGCCGCCACAATAGTGTTCAAATTACTTATTTTAATGGGTCTTGGACTACCCTGTCTATATTAATATTACAATTTTTAAGTTTAAATCTACTAAATAGATTTATTTTAAATGACATTGATGGCATAGATAACTTTATGAGGTGATAATCTAGAAATAAAATGCAAAGTGCATATTTTGTCTTAGATTAAGTTATAATAATTGAAGAAATATTTCATCTTTCTTAAAAAACAATAGGTATGGTACAAAATGGGATACAGGATGTGTATAGATAGAATAATCACTGTATTACTGTCACTGTCATCCCATTGCTCATCAATTTGCTCGAGAGGACACCAGTAACGTGTCCATTGTGAGACTGGTTGTTACTCTTTTTGGCATATCAAATACACCATGGGAAGCTTGCTAGGCTCTGCCGTGCAAGTGGGATACTCTCAGTAGCTTGCTGGGCTCTCCAAGAGGTGCTGAGGAATCGAACCTGGGTCGGCTGCGTGCAAGGCAAACGCCCTACCCGCTGTGCTATCGCTCCAGCCCAGATAGAATAATATTGAACATATATTAGATTCTCATTAAACATTAGTTTTAATGTCTATCAATAACTCATTTATTTTATATATCAAATTCCACTATCTTTTGCGCATTTTTTAAAATCTTCGATTTTGCCAATTCTTTATCTATGTGTTTAATTTATTGTTGACATCATTTAAAATATGACAACTATGAATATGATTTGTTTATGAATTGCTCTTAACTGGTTCTCTTGTTTCATTCATAGAGATTTTTATTCTCATGCATTTTCTGATATTTGCTCTTGAGTTTATGTTACTTAAAAACATTTATGAAACTATTTGAGTCCTGTATGTAAGAGAGGTTTCTTTAGAGAAAAACTATAATTATTTTTGCATATTATTTATAAGCATTATTAACCAGGAACTCAATTTGAAATAGTTTGCGGTTTAATATTTGTTTAAAATATAAGTTACTATAAATCCAGATCAAAAATCTATTATATAATATGATTTTCAATTCGAAGTTTGGAATTCTCAGGAACTTCTATCTCCATCACCCACGGTCCTAATACTAAGCTAAAGGTAGGAAGATTTGCTTGTTTTTATCCTGTTATGTCTGAAAAATCCTATCCTATTTTTATCATTTCACTGAGCTAAAGACTCATCACTAAGCCACCTTCTAGGATTTTGGATTAAGATGTACATCTCTTGGGCTGGAGTGATAGCACAGCGGGTAGGGCGTTTGCCTTGCGCGCGGCCAACCCGGATTCGATTCCCAGCATCCCATATGGTCCTCTGAGCATGGCCAGGGGTATTTCCTGAATGCAGAGCCAGGTGACCCCTGAGCATCTGAGGGTCACTGGGTGTGATCCAGAAAGCAAAAAAAAAAAAAAGATGTACATCTCTTATGAGTGACCACATCTAAAATATACCCTGGTTTTATCTCCATTTCCCATTAATATATGCATCCATCCAAGAATGAAAGCTGCACTTCTCTCAGGCACTAGCAACCTCATCATTTGCTTACATCCACAGACTCCTATTTTCACTTCATTTTAATGCTTTAGTCAATAACTATTAGTTTCCTGAGAGGATTGTATTTTAATATACAGATATCAGAGTGCATTTTGTATTTAGCTAGTATTTCTTGTCACCACAGTAGGCTTGTTGAAGTATCTTCTGATAGTAACTCATCCCTTCTAACAAAAGTCATTAACAAATTTTAATGTTTCCCAATTATTAACTTTAGTACTTTTCAAAATTATGCCATGAAATTATAGACTACAGATAAATGTAAAATCCTAATAAAAATACACCTTGAAGCTGGAGTGATAACACTGGATAGGGGTCTTGCCTTGATGCCACAAACCAGGTTTGATCTCTGGCACTGCACCTGGTCCACGTGATCCTTGCCTACAGCGCCACACATAAGCCCTGAGCACTGCCAGTTGTATTCCAAAGACAAAGGAAATAATGCATTTTAGTATATATTCTTTTTGTTGATAATGATAACAAAGTAAGCTAATGTTACTTTAGAAAACAATACCTGATGTTGTCATTCTAAAAAGGTTGCTGGAAGAAAATAATCTACTGAGGACACATTTGGCATAATAAAACCATGTTAACTTTTCAAGAAATTCAGAAAATTAACCCTCATTTCTTTCTGAGGTTTAGCCCAGGAATAATTTTCTGAAAATTCTGAAATATGCAAGCAGTAGCAATTCATTAATATTAACTGGGAACTGAAAGCTACTGGTCTAACAGTAGCCAGAATTTTTTCAAATATCAACAGTAATGTATTGATAATGTATTGATTCCACATAACTTCAAATTAGATAGTATGCAATGCACTTGTATATATATCTTTTAAAAATTATTTTCTTTATAAGCAAAATCTTTTAAATCCCATAATATCCTACTAATAATAAATCTATAAAAACAAATTTTAAATTTTGCCTTAGAATAATCTTGATATTTAGAGACAAATTATGAAATATATTGTCATTTAAAATTATAGCTCTGTATTTTTCACAATGGACTGGAGTGATAGCACAGCGGGTAGGGTTTTTGATTTGCATGCATCTGACCCGGGTTCGATTCCTCTGCCCCTCTCGAAGAGCCTGGCAAGCTACCGAGAGTATCTCGCCCACAGGGCAGAGCCTGGCAAACTACCCCTAGTGTATTCGATATACCAAAAACAGTAACAAGTTTCATAATGGAGATGTTACTGGTGCCCACTCGAGCAAATCAATGAACAACGGGAGGGCAGTGCTACAGTGAATTTTTTCACATTATTTGAGTTTATATTATATAATAATATCCACAAAGACTTCAGTTAAAGCTAGTTCCAGTAGTAGAAACCTTAATTCAAATCTGAGTTTTCAAAATTTATTTATTTATTTTGTCTAGATTGTTGCTCATTTCTTAAGTTATTGTTCAGTTTATCAAACAATGTGAAAAATTGATATGAAAAGTGATTCCAGGTTAGAAAAATTATATTCCAGGTCGAGATCTGAAAGAGAGACCAGATGATTTCATATGCTATATAAGCAAGGAAGACAAGAATATTGAAATCATTCATGAAATACTAAATAAAACATACTAACCAATTTGAGATAATTTAATTATGCAGCAGTCAATAAGCAGTAAAACCAAGCAATAAAAAAGTATTACTTATAAATGGGGTATTATAGAAAACCAAAAAATATAGAAGTTTTATAAATAAGAGAAAGAAGAAAGTATCCATCTTGCTTTTTTTTCTACAGAAATTGTGCCTAAGTATAGCAGACAGTGAGATTGTTTTGATTTCCAGAATATTTTCAATTAATTGCTAAAAAGCAGTCGAACTTTATTCATAGACATAACATCACCACATTGCAAATCTTCATAAAATAATGAATTTTAGCAATGAGGAGCAAATTATTAATGAACAGTTGTTGAGTAACTATGTAGCTGAAGTGTCACATTCATAGTACTATAAAGAAATTCAAGCACCCTGAACCTCCTGCTTAGAAAAAAAAAACAAACACAACAAATAATACCTATCAAACTTACATATTTAGAGCTGGAATATAGCTCAGAGGATTATTCTGCATACTTTGCATGCAGTAGGCTCACTTTAATTTTAGCACAATAGGGTCCCCCAAGGACTACCAGAAGCAACCCCCAATAACTGCTGGGAAAACACACACCAACACAAACACACACACATACATGCATTTAAATCTTATGAAGCTGTATGTAAGTACTAAAATTATTTTTAAAAAATACGTGAAAAGGTTGCATTTAACAATATCTATTCTGTGTGTATCTATAAGGAACTGCATAAGAGTCTTCAGTGAATTCATTACAGGGAGAAAATACAAATCCATAGACTAGACAGTATCCAAGAAATATCAATTAATTTCCATTGTTAGAACTCATTTAAATCTTGATTACAAAAAATCAGTTGTAAAACACCTTATGAGAAAATATGGAAATTTTAATTCTGATCGAATATTTGATTGTACAATTAAAATAATGGCAATTTTAAGGTATGTTAATAATACAGTGAATCAGCTTAACTGAAATGTTCTTACCATTTAGCAATGTCCAATCAAACATTAATCAAATAATATGGGTTGGGATTGCCGTTTTTTGAATTGATGTTTTATGGGACTGGAGTAGAGTACAGGATTTAAGATGCATAGTTTGCATGTGGTTAGCACTGTTATAATTCCTGGCATCACATGGTCTCCTGAGAGTAAGCAGTACAGCACGGGAGGTCCCTAAGCACTGTTAGAGTGGATCAGATAAATGAAAGCATCAGAGTGTGAGCAGAATCATATCTTGGGGCCCTCACAGTGAATTCCCAGTCCAGCTGACCAAGAATACCCAAGATATGTACCAATGAGATAATACAGTGAGAAAGATGAGAGCTTTCCACATGATCAACCCATGTTTGATTTCTGTCACTCTTATGTTCCTCTGAACCCTGAAGGAGTAACTCCTAAATTTTGAGCACTGCAAAGTGTGATACAAACAAAAGAAAAATGCAGTCTGAAGTGTTCTTGGCATTGTAAAAACAGCATGGAAAGATACCACCTCCCAAAAATTGAGGTTCAAGAAAGAGATTAGGCACATGAATAAAATATATTTTGCCACATGGTGATATTTATCAAAGGTAAGATTATTATATTTTTTTCTATTTTGTTGGGCTTTCCAAGCAGCAAAGAGTGCAGGAGACACTCATCCTTAAACTTAGTAAACAGCACTGGACAATTCAACTTTAGGGCCTGAAGATGTGGGACTATTTAACCTCAGTGGTAGAGACCCCAAGGTTCACCCAGATAGTGTTTGTGTACCACTACAGCCAAATCAATGATGCTCAAAGGCATCAATAGTTACACTCAGAGATGCTCAGGAGGTCATGCAAAAGTTAGTTAGGAACATTCCATAAATCGCTGTCTTTTCATTATTTTATTAATGCAGCTCAGTCTAATCAATAATGGGAAGCAATTCATAAAAGCAAAATTAATGCCTCATAAACACACATATCAAACTCAAATTAACCAGTAAGGTATAAAGTACAAGCATTCCTCAAACAGATTAAAATTTTAACTGATGAAATAAGCAAATATTATTAACTTGAGGGGTTACTCAAATATTACTAGAGAATTGTACATCTGATTACCTTTGTAGAAAATAATGTTTATAATATATTTCACTCAAAATATTCTTTATTTTTTTAACTTTTTATAAAATCACCATGTGGAAAGTTACAAAGTTCTCAGGTTTATGTCTCAGTTATACAATATTCAAACAGCCATCCCTTCACCAGTGCACATATTCCACCACCAAAAACCCCAGTATACCCCCCGCCCCCAGCCCCCACCCCCTACTGTATAACTAATGAATTTCACTTCATTTTCTCTTTACCTTGATTACGTTCCATATTTCAACACAAAACTCACTATTGTTGTTGGAGTTTCCACCCAAGAAAGACAGCCCTACTACCAAGGAAGCATTTGATAGTTAGTTTTCCATTGCTGGAAATGAAGAGATAATAATAATCTTGGATTATTATTATAAGCCCCACTCGTTCAAGTACATAACTCTTTTTTTTTCTTTTTCCTTTGCTTTTTTTTTTTTTTTTACCCCTCTTCCCCCTTCCCGCGCCTTATAGTATGGTGTACGCCACGCCGCTTTTCTCCCTGAAAATGGGAAACAACCTGGAAAGAGGGATATTTCCTCTTCTCGGCCGGCGTGGGGCTTTTGCTTAGTTCACAGTCCAGAGAGGTGGCTGCTACATTAATAACCTTCAATATTTCAACAAAAACTTACTGTTATTATTTGTGGTTTCCCCCCCAAGTCAGACCTGTTCAAAAGGAACCATTTCACATTGCTGACAATTATAGATGGTAAGTCGCGAGGACACGGCAGTGTCCGCACGGTTTTGGATTTCTGTATAAAGTTCAGGGAAAATTCTGCCAGAAATTGCATAGCCCAGCTCACAGCCCCAGTGCATTGCTGTAAGAAGTCTCCGGAATCAAAGTCTTTAGGCACAGAGCGTCCGCTTCACTCTCAGCAGCTCCGAATTTATCTGGGCCAAGGGTGTGCCAGTAACACCCCCTTCCCATGAGTCCCTAGGTGCCCCAAGTGTAAAAATACCTCTGGGTTAGGATTCTTAGAAGATGGCGCCTGCCATGTGGGTGCCACCGCCGCCGACGTTTTCCATGCAGGAAGACAGGGTGGGGAGGAAAAATCCACCCCCCGGGCAGCACAGAGTTGCAGCCCAGTTCGCAGTCCCAGTGCATTGCTATTAGAAGCTGCTCTGGATGCCCGAATGTGTTAGGTCTCTGGAATCAAAGTCTTTAGGCGCAGAGGGTCTGCTTCACTCTCAGCAGCTCCGAATTTACCTGGGCCCCACTCAAAATATTCTTATCTGAGAATCTACCTTATTTAAAAATATGCTTAAGGATTTAAGGGTAAAGTTAAATATACATTTCAGTACATTTATAGTGGTAAAAATCAACCTAACCTAATAATATCAAAATGATATTGATAAATATGTGAATGAATAATTTATATTCTATTATAAAATTTAATAAAATAAATTGATAAATGTTAGTTGATAAGAAATTATTTCCATAAGTCCACTTTAAGTATTGAATATATACACTAAGACCCTAAGTTTATAAAAGCTAATAGAGGTTACATGAATATATGTGTATGTAACGTTCAGGTATATCTGATATAATATATATATATATAAAACATTTGAACTAAAGTGTATAGAAAAATACATGGATAGAGTAAAATCATACACTATAATTATGTCATCCTATTATTATAAATTGAAGTGATACACAGGAATTTTAAAACAAGGTGCTATTATGGATTACCTGGGGTCATATGAAGTTAAAAACAAAACACAATAGATTGGGGTCCCAACATAGAATGATGCAAATAAAGAAGAGTAAACAAGAGAAGCAAGAAATAAATTTAAAATTTTATAGTTATGCACAAAAAAAGTACTTCCATGATCTTATTAGTGCTTTGTATAATTCTGTGTGTGTGTTTTGTGTGTGTGCGCGTGGGGGGGGGCAAGGGGAGGTGATATTTATGAAACATAGCCAAAATACTAATGATGATTTCAGAATAATGACAAAACATATTTTATGAAACAAAATAATATGTATTAATTCTACACAAGTTCCTTTAGCCTAAAATTGTATTAGTTGTATTCCTAAACAATTAAAAAAATGTGCCTTAAATCTCTCAAGACTTTTCATAATTTGGAACATAATACTCTGAGAGCCAGAATCTGATGGCTTTAATATTTATGTGAGAGCATGCTTGTAGTCTCCAAGAAAGTCACAGCTGCCTCTTATAGAAGTGTGCTAAACTGTTTTGCTTTCTGATTTTTATTAATTTATCTTCATGTTTTAACCTAATAGATTTTAGACTCATTTGCAATTATATTAGTTAATTTATAAGAAAAATTGTTTCATTTTCTTTTTGAAAAATGATATATTTTACTGCTTTAAAATATTTCTGGAAAAATACAAGTGAACTAGTCATGCCACATAATAACTTATCCATATAATTAATGGATGATGCATACATCTGGCTGTCTTATATATATTTTCTAACATATATATATATATATTTCATACTTTCAATGTGTAACAGCAAATTAATCAAGAGATAGAAATCATAAAATAATTACTTATAATAATCTAATTTCTCCAGAAATGGATTGTATATTCAAGATAATATAATACGTGCCATCTTTCTTTCATCTCCCAAAGTATTTTTAGAAAGATAATAACTCCATGTTTTGTACATAACCTATGAACTAACTGGAAAGTAGTTTAATACTTCACACTCACTGTTGGTAACAAAGGGCAGAAGATGTTAGAAGCAGTACTGTTTATAACAGCCAGAATACGGAAAAAACCCGAGTGCCTGAGAACAAATGACTGACTAAAGAAACTTTGGTACACCTACACAATGGAATACTATGCAGTTGTTAGAAAAGATGAAGTCATGAAATTATCATATAGATGGATCAACATGGGAAATACCATGTCAAGTAAATGAGTCAGAAAGAGAGGGACCGACATTGAAAGATTGCACTCATTTGTGGAATATAAAGTAACAGAATATAAAGTAACATCCAAGATTATTAAGGATAAGTACTGAGAGGATTACTCCACAGCTTAGAAGCCGGCCTCACATACTGGGGGCAAAAGGCAGTTCAGTTAGAGAAGGGATCACCAAGCAAATGGTGCTAGGAGGATCCGCTCAGGATGGGAGACGCACCCTGAAAGCCGACTATAGACCGAACATGATGGCCACTTAATACCCCTATTGCAAACCACAACACCCAAAAGGAGAGAGAGAGCAAAAGGGAAGGCACTGCCACAGAGGCGGTGTGGGGAGAGGGGGAGGGGTGGATGGTGAGAGGGATGCTGGGACCATTGGTGGTGGAAAATGGGCACTGGTGGAGGGATGGATACTCAACCATTGTATGACTGAAATGGAAGCACAAAAGTTTGTAAGTCTGTAACTGTACCTCATGGTGATTCACTAATATAAAAAAATTAAAAAAATAATAATACTAAAAAGATCTTAAATATAAGCAAAATTTGGAATGACTTTATAAAACTAGAAAATGAGCTTACAAATTAATAACCTATAGTGTACAAAAGAAAAGATTCTAATAACTTTTACAATGAATGGTGGTATATTTTAGACATGAAAAGAAAGGGAAATGGTGTAACTGTAAGTTTGGAAGATGGAAGTGAATTCCACTTATTAACAAACACAAACAATATGATACCTGATACAAAGTGCTAAAAAACTTTTATTACTGTTAAGAAAACATGGTTAAAATAGTGTTAATGTTTATACTTTAGTTGCAAATTGTTATTGCACCTCCTCTACCACTATAGTGCCAAAAAGACTCCATCATTGTCATATGTCTCTTTCATACTTTCCCTCTTTTCTTTCCACTCACTCTCATTATCAATTAGTACGCTGTTATTTTTTTCAAAGTCTAGGGTTTGTTTTCACTGGGCACTGTCTAATGCCTGGATTTTTTTCTCCTTTACATATCACATATAAGAAGGTCACCAAGTACTTTTCCTTCTCTCTTTGCCTTATATCAATATAAAAATATTTAATGTGTAAACAAGGTTGTTTACAGAAAATGTTAATATATCAACTGGCAAATTGAATAAAGTAGATGGCTACAACAAAATAGAAGTAAATATCAACCAATCAATTAAGAACCCAAATAGAGGGAGGAGCAATAGTGCAGCAGGTGGGGTGTTTGTCTTGGGCTGACCCTGGCATCCCATATAGTTCCCCCAAGCAAACACCAGGAGCAATGCCTGAGTGCAGAACAAGGATTAACTCCTGATCATCGCAGGGTGTGACCCAAAAAGAAAAAAAGTAGAACCCAAATAGAACAAAAATGTTAGTGGAAGACTATTCACTACCCTTGTTTGAACTGAGACGCAAATCTTCTCAAATATAACACTCTTAGCTTTGGGGCTTTGCGATTCAGGGAAGGACTTATACCAACACCACCGTCTTATTTTTCACACCTGTGGTGTTAGACTGAACTACCTAATGACAAACTTTTCAATTTTTATAACCACATGGAACAATTCACATAGTAATTCTCAACGTCTATGTCTTCAGGCCTACTTAATCCATTTTATCTTTAGAACCCAAGTAAATATAAATCCATAACTTAAAATAAAACTGGTTTAATTAAAATTTTAAGAAAAATCAGAGCCTTGAATTAGTGAGGTAATATAGCAATTTAGGTGCTGTCCTTGCATGCACAGACTCTGGTTTGATTCCAGCACCACATACGATCAATTCCCCAAGCATCTCTGGGAGCTATTGAACACAAAGTCTGAGCACCACCTGTCTCCCCCCCAATAATGATAGCCTTAGTGGATTAATCTACTCTGATATAAAGAAGAACTGTAACTCTTTCCAATCAAAAATATTTAAGTAACTTTGAAGATTTCAAGGAGCATAGAAATCATCTGATTGATTTAAATATAATGCAATGTAAATATCTAAAATATTTTGAGCTGAGTTCGAGAAAAAAAAGATCACAAATGGAAAAGCACATGTTAGAATTTATATGTGACTGAATTAAAAAATTAAGGGTATAAAAAAATTCCTTTTCATGAAAAAAGGTATTTTGTGAAAGTGAAAAGAAAGCTTCCTCTAGTTCAGGTGATGCTAATCTTTATCTGAAGACCCAATACACTGATAACAATTTCAATAGAATTATGTTACCTTAAGGACCAAGTTGATGCCAAATGCCTCTGAATACCTCTTTTCAGTGTAATAAAAGCAACATAAGTCCAGTGGTTAAAACAACTTGGAATTTAACATGTTTGATGTCTCCTTTTCTCATATCTATGTGAATCATCTATTACTAGACTTTAATTTTTACTAAATAAATGGCTGTATAGGGTAGTTTTTCTGCCAGAGTAAATACATATCATGCTGATAGTGTTTGTGTGTAAAGCTTTCTCTTTTTTTTTGAGATTATGATATCTTTGAAATGTTACTTATTCTTAATTCAAGAAATTCAAGCAATGATAATGAAAACAAAGAATGAACAATTTGACATCAAACTGAAAAGATTTACATTGCAAAAGAAATTAAAGCTAAAATAAAAAGACTCGCTCCTGAATAGGAGAAAATATTTGTACACAGTATTTCAGACAGATAGCCTAATATGTGATATATAAAACACTGGGAAATATCAAGAACAAAAACTCCATCTCAAAAAAAAAGATATCAAAATCTAATAAGTTTGTCACAAAAAGGGGAGAATGAGATTAACACATTTCCCTTAAAGATGACCTACAAAGTAAGGCTATGAAAAAATGTTTGTTGTCATTTATTGTCAGGGAAATAAAAATCAAAATGACAATGAGATATTATCTCTTACAAAAGAGAATTACATAATCTAAAAGACTGAAACAACCTGTATTGGCAAGGATGTTGTGAAAAACACAAGCAACAACAACAGAAAAACTCACCCATTTGCTATTGGTAGGAATGTCTTCTTGTTAGCCTCTACAGAAAACAGTATAGAGACTTCTCAGAAAACTCAGAACAGAGTTTCCATACAATGCAGGGATTCCACTTCTTGGCATCTAACCCAAGAATACAAAAACATTAACTTGAAAAAATATATGTAGGCCTATCCTAATTGTAGCACTATTTACAGTAGCCAAGACTGGAAAATGATCACAATGACCAATGACAGACAAGCAATGACTACATCTTAGAAAGAAACTGTGACATATAGACATTGGGATGCTACTCAGTTATAAGAAAAGTAAATTAGCTATACAAAAAAAAGAAAATATACACTATGAACAATGACAAATTCTGGGCTGTTGTTTTTAAAACTGAGATTACCAAGTGTAGAATGAAGGTGGGGGGTGGTATAAATAAGACTGTGCCTGAGGCTCTTGGGTAGCCTTGGTGGTGGTGAAGGTGTAGTAACATTGTGCATGAAAACCATAAACATTAATACTATGTGGACATGTTACAAAAAATAAAATAATTTTATTTAGAAATTCATAGTACAAGTTGCATTCAGTACTAAGGTATTAAAGGTTTCCTAGAAAAGCCCAATTTGGTGACACTGTATTTCCCAGTAATAATGAAAGATTGAAAAAAAAAGATATTCAGTCTTATTACCATGGAGAATAAATTAATGTCATCATCAACACTTAGAATAGCTATAAGCATAGACAAACATGAATATGGAAAGTAAAATGAAAGTTTGTACCAAGAAGGGTTAAATTTCAAAAATTAGCACTTCTCCTGTATTAAAATATTTAAAAGTGCATTTCTTCTAGCCTTGGAGAATAAAACAGCATTAATCATCCACACTTAGCCAGACATAAGTAAATGAAAGTTGCAGTCCCAAGTTAAGTGTCTTCCTTCCCTCAGAGAGAAGTATTGGCCTTTCTTTAGGGAGGAAACTTGAAGTTAAGCAGTACAAAGCACTTCAATATGAAGAACACTCTACATTGATAGACCAAGTTTAATTCAAGCAAGGATCGTGAATTTTGAAAAAATTGTGTGGGACTTAGACAATTTGCAGTATTTACTGAAATATATAGAGAATATATAGCTACTATTTTAATTAAAAGTCAGAGACTGGAGAGATAGCTCAGTGGTCAAATGTATGCATGACTCGCATGTGTTAAGACTAGCTTGAATCTGAAATCACATTCCACACACCTGCCAACACCACTAGGTTATCCATAGAGGCATGTGAGAATCACTGGAGCCAAGCACCACCAAGAATTAAACCCTCTAGTCTAATTTGGCAAGTGTCATGGGAGGAAGGAAGGAAGGGAGGGAGGGAGGAAGGAAGGGAGGGAGGGAGGAAGGAAGGAAGGAAGGAAGGAAGGAAGGAAGGAAGGAAGGAAGGAAGGAAGGAAGGAAGGAAGGAAGGAAGGAAGGAAGGAAGGAAGGAAGGAAGGAAGGAAGGAAGGAAGGGAGGGAGGGAGGAAAGGAGGGAGGGAGGGAGGGAGGAAGGAAGGGAGGAAGGAAGGAAGGAAGGAAGGAAGGAAGGAAGGAAGGAAGGAAGGAAGGAAGGAAGGAAGGAAGGAAGGGAGGGAGGAAGGAAGGAAAGGAGGGAGGGAGGAAGGAAGGAAGGAAGGAAGGAAGGAAGGAAGGAAGGAAGGAAGGAAGGAAGGAAGGAAGGAAGGAAGGAAGGGAGGAAGGGAGGGAGGGAGGGAGGGAGGGAGGAAGTGAGGGAGGGAGGGAAAGACAGGACAAAGGGAGGGAGGGAGGAAAAGAGGGAGGGAGGAAGAGAGGAAGGGAGGGGTACATGAAAGTCAAAATTCCCCAAAGGTCAAAATTCTCCAAAGAATAAATATGATAATCTGGGTAAACTTTTTTAAAAAGTCATGCTGATAAAAGCATATTATACAATTGGAGCATCATCTTTAGAGAAGGAAGTGAAATCTGCAGACTTTTACCAGCAAATAATCATCAAAGCTGGGCATTTACTTTGAAAAATGTGCACAGTTTTTAGACAAGTATTTATAAATAATCACTCTCCAAAATGAATGAGGACAAGGAACAAAAACTGCTGCATTCTACAGCCCATTTTAAAAAGAAAACACTTAGCACGTAAAGAACTCTTTCTTACTGTCATTGCACCGAATGCCATCCTGTTTAATGGAATCACCATGCTAAAAAAATGAAAAATGAAAAAGCTGGTTAAAATAGATTGCAATAATTTATGCAATTTTTACAGACAAAATTCTTTTATTTTATGGGCCTTGAAAATTAGTCCTTAGGGGAAAGTAGGAAAAAAGTCAAGTGTTAGAATCAAAGAAAGTTTTAATCCAAAGAGGAGGTATTTTTTGAGGCCAACATCATTCCTATTAAATTTCTCATTATCATATGAGTTCATGGTGTATAATTGCATGGTACATCATCAAATATCACGACTCATTGAACTGGAAAGATAGTAGAAGGGCAAGGTGCTTGCCTTGCACATGGTTGACTCCAGTTCAATTCTCAGTAGTGCATATGGTCCCCAAACACCACCAGGAATGATTCCTGAGCACAACTGGTTGGCTCCAAAACAAATACAAAACAAGTATCATTGCCCATTATCCATATTGACAAGTTTGGAAGAAATTAATTGAAGTAATTACAATATTCTAGTTGCTAATTAACCAAACAAAAATACCTTACTTGCACTTAGTTTTGATAGCTCTACTGCAATCTTAGTCTTAATTTTTATTTGCTCATACACTTTACATTTTTACTTATTTGTACGTTGTAGAGTTTAGGATTCACATATGCATATGAAAATAGCTTTAATTTTTAAACATGGATTTTTATTTACCCCTTCCTTAAATCTTAGTAACAGATTTATTCCGCCCAGAGATGAACTGGAGCCATGGCACGAGAAGCAGACCCTCCGCGCCTATAGACTGTGATTCTGAGGTCTCCTAACCCATTTTGGCACCAGAGCGGATTCTTGCAGCCATCCATTTTGACTATGAACTGAGATAAAATATTAGAAACCCAAAACCGTGCGGCCGCAATAGTGGCCGCGCAGACTCAAAGTCTTCACTCTCAGCAATGAAGAGAAATTATTAGACGATGCCTATTCAGCAGGCCTGATTGTTGGGGGGGATTTCCAACCAATAATAGTGAGTTCTGTATGGAAATATGGAATGTACTCAAGGTATATAGAGAATAATGGGAATATCATTAGCTTCTTAGATGGGGGTAGGGTGGGAGGGGGTATATTGGGGTTCTTGGTGGTGGAACAGGTGCACTGGTGAAGGGATGGGGGTTTAATCAGTATTTGACTGTGACTTAAACCTGAAAGCTTTGTATTTTTTTCTTTCTGTTTTTCACGATGATTCAATAAAATATTTCTTAAAAAAAAACAACAAATCTTACCAACAGGTTTAAATAATCTTCTCATAAGTCAGAAAGTGATGCAAGGATCCCAGAGTTTGAAAAAAAAACAGTGAACGGTTTTAAAAAATAATGAATTAGAATCTAAATATGCATTGAACTATTTTAGCCTTAGGGGAGGGATTGTTTCACCAAGCTACTTCTTGTTCTCAATTGAAAAATAGGAAATGTATGCATTTAAGTTATGTTGTATATCTACTTGCCTCCAGGAAGAGTAGCAAATAATAATGTGATAATGCTTATAAAACACAGTGAGTACTTGAATAAAAGTTAGTCAATTTATTTGCAGACTGATATTAAATATATATGGTATTGGGTCAGCTTTTCTCATATTAATTTAGGATGTGAAGTATATATGAGACATGAGACTTACTCTATTTCCCAAGTAAACCCACCTCCCTCTCAAATCTGTCTTCATCCTCTTATGTACTTAGTTTGACACCTTCACTGCAAGGTACCCCAAATGTCTCCTCTGTTTTCTGCTATCAATTTTGCAAGCTACAGCTAAACTCTAATTATAAAACTCTCATTTGAATAAACTCAGTATCATTAGGTAACATTTCAAATTAACTACCACCAACATTTTATCACTTTTTCCCACTTATTTAATTTAGCAGGAATGGTATTATTTCTTACCAACGATAGCCATCTTACCCGAGGGCTTATTATGAAAAATTGTATATTGTCTCTCCTGCTCTTGATTGTGCAAGAGAAGATATTGAGGCTTGGTTCAGTTCTTGCTATCCAGCTCATTACTCATTCAAAATATTGTCAACATATTGCACAATGGAAATAAGAGAAACTTCTTATAGGTGTTACATCGAGCAAGTTTAACTTTTCTGATATAGATGCAGTGTATGAACTCTAATTTCCCTAGGTTTACTGATATGTGTTTACAAGATTAAGTCAAGCTGATAATAATGTATAAAATTTTTATTTTGATTATGCCTTATCACTTCACATAACAAAATTTTCCATCTATATAGTCAGTATGGAATCTTCAGAATAGGTTGAACATCTATTCTTGAGCAAGTCTGTTCTTCTTCACAGTGCCATTCGTCTGCTTGATTTAATTATCTGCTTAGTCAATCAACTGACTTTAAAAGTACAAAGTATTTTAGAATACCCTTTATGAGTTAGTAAATCACAGTTGGGTTGAGTTTCTGTTTTTCTAAAATATCCGTAGTTACTGCTGAGACTGCTGATCCTTGGACCATATTTGAGAGATCACAGACTTTCAGATTAGTGTGACCACTCAACTTTTCCCTGTGATTGTTATAGTACAACCACCATCACCCTGAATTTTCTCAATACGATATCATCATGTTGGTCTTTGTCAAAATGTTGCAAGAACTTATTTCATATCCCAGTTCTCACTTTTCTAAGCAGTCATCTTTTATTGCAACATCATTTATTTATCCATCCATAAAACATATGATCCATGCTATTTAGCCAGAGTTCCATCAATCACATAGAAATTGCCACAAGGTAATTTAAGATTTTTGATAATATTATATTGGCCTGGCATCATTTTTTTGTTTTCTCTTCCAGTAGAATTCTATTTTTTTAAATTTGTTTTTAAGTCACATCCGGCAATACACAGAGGATATTCCTGGCTTTGCACTCAGGAATTACTCCTGGTGGTGCTCAGGGAACTATACAGGATGCTGGGAATTGAACCCAGGTCAGCCTCATGCAAGGCAAACACCCTACCTGCTGTACTATCGCTCCGGCTCCCCAATAGAATTCATAACCCTTCTTATTAATTATTTTCTATAATACCTGTCAAACTGTATATTCCTTGCCTGAACATTTGTAGTAAAGCATAATTTGAATAGAAGATTCAATCTCTTTAGTTTAAAATAGTTACTTTCAAGAGTTGTTAACATATAAAAAAACATATGTTAAATAAGCATAGATACATATGCTTATTCACCGTGTGCACAATAAATACGTTCATAGTGTGAACCTATTATAATACATATTATCTCTTTTTGTCTGTCAACACTTAGTAAGCAGTGGAATAAATAATAATCCAAAATGCATTTCTCTTACCATTGTTTTAGTAAAATAGTAGTGGCTAATTAGCGATTCCTAAATTTAAAGAGTATTTTTTTCTACTCACTGGGTACTTGGGTTGTTTCCATATCATGGCTATTGTAAAGAACACTGCTATGAAAATGCTATTATAAAGAGCTCTGCCATAGACATGGAAATGTATATGAATTTTAGGATTATAGTTTTTGTGTTCTTTGACTATATCTCTAATAATAAATTGCTTTATTATTACAGTAGATCTTTTGTATATTATTACCTTTTAAAGTTTAATATTTTAGTGCATAAAGTCTCCATACTTTTCTTCATGAAAGCTGAGCCAATGCAATCCCATTTATCCATAAAGAAAACAATAAAGTCTTGCCTTTTTCACAAACATGGATGGAACTGGATGGTATTATGATAAGTGAAGTAAAGGGTAAAGAGAAAGACAAATGTGCATTGTCCTCATTCATGTGTGAGAAAAACAAGAAAACAGACAAAAGTAAACAAAAATAAACACAGGAGCTGACACTATACAACCGAAACTACTAGAGAAAGAGTGGAGGAGGGGACTGATAGAAGGAGGTGGACAACGGACTGTGATGAAGAGACTGACACTTTGGTTGTTTCATTTGTAGTAACATATTTCAAAAAGACATAAAATTACATCCTTAAAAATGTAAAACTATGTAAACTACTATTATGTCAGTAAATATGAAAACAAAATAAAATGTCTTTGTTCTTACATCCATAATATGTAGCAGGAATATTACGGGGGATTAATAGAATAAAATTGCTCTCCACATATAAGTAACATCTCGAAGGACTTAGAATCAAAATTATCTTGCTTTTGCCTTGTCAAATTTGAGCAAAAATCCCACGTATCGAACATTAACTTGTAAACTTATGCCCCTATTGCCAAAATCACTGCAATATTTATTACACTGAAAGATAAGTGAGATCAATGATATTATATTGCTATATAAACTGTTATTTAGAATATCAGTTTTTACAACAAATGATTTACACTCTTGATTAAAAATCTCATCTTTAAATTATAGAAACTAGATCATAGAAACTTTCAATACTTTGCAAACACAGTAGTTGATATTTTTGTTGTATCCAAATACTCAAAACTAGGAATAATTTTGGCTTAGTCACTTTCTTATTTATAATTATATATATACCAAATCTGATAGTAATTTTGTGGAAAATTAACATCTTCTTGCCACATTCCAATATTTATAATTCAAACATCTTTTTCACTCTAGATCCCAACCCCAATTTTGTCTGCTTCTTCCTATTAAAAACTTAAGTCCCTTTTCCCTTTGTCAAATCATAGCTATCTGTATTTCTTCACTAACAGATGGTTAGTCACTTCCATATAATTGTTACTCTTTTTTAGAATGACTTCTGAGATGCTATCAGCCAGGCCTAGTTACAAGTTTCTCTCTACACATACTCTTCTATTTCTCCATGGTCTTACCATGGCTACATTGTATGAATTGAGAAAACCTCTATAGCATGCATCTATTCCACCAAGAGTATGTGTCCACAAGCAAAAGTAATTTCAATGTGGCTTTGGAAATTATTCAATAATGTCCTTCTAATTAGATTACTTTTTTGGTAAGAAAATCCTCTTTTTCACATACTTGACCATTTCCCCTATTTATCTGGGATAATGAATCTACTAATGGACTTGACACCTTCAATGTACTGTTCATCAGTGAGATGGACAAAAATGGCTCTATTTCTCTTTCCATAATTTACTTGCAACTTTAGTGCTTGTGTTTTATTTATTCTCTTTAATATTCCTTCTTTCATTTTCATTATTGCTTTTATCTCTAGATAAAGTGTATGCCACTTTCTGATCAGACTTTGTCAACTTGTATCACATTCTCTTTAATTTCCACTCTACGTAATATTGCTGTCACATAAAAAGGCAAGGAAACATATTCACAAATTATGTAATGTTTTCAATGGCAATTATCAAATAGTCCTGTTGCACTCTATAGCAAATTCCCAATCTAATAAATATCCAATTAAGTAGATTTTGTTTTATAAAAGCTGAACCAATTTCTTCCCCAAATAATCTTATCTTAAAGAACAAAGAAACCTTACTTTTTTCAACTTTTCCTCTCATCACATGTACCACTTGTCATCCCATTGCTCACCGATTTTCTTGAGTGGACACCAGTGATGTCTCTATTTGTCCCTGTCGCATGCTAGTGTAGCCCAATGGCATCTGCTCATTCCAGGAACACAAAGAGCCTCAAACTGTTCGTTCAGAGTCTTGACGATCTCGTAGGTGGATGGCGAGGCATTCTTTTGACATCCCGTGGAATCCAGTCGATAACAGCTCCAGTCCAGTGGTTATCTCCAAATCATATTACGTGTCTGGCCCATCTGATTTTTGACACCTTGGCAAATGAGACAGTGTCCCTAGTCCTCGATTGACGATGGAGGTCAGAACTCTGGATTCCTTCTCTCCCTTGAGTGAAATGTGATACTCCAAGCATAGCTCTTTTGATTCCTCTTTGGGAAACCCAAATAGCGTTCTCATCCTGTTTTCGTAGGACCCAGGTCTCTGAGGCATATGTTAGTGCAGGAAGAATGGTGGAGTCGAAAAGATGTGCCCCAAGCCGGAGGTTCTTCATCTTCTTAACAACTTTGACGCTCTTGAAGGCATTCCATGCCACTCTCTTCCTCCTATGCATCTTGGGTGCCCAGTTGTTCATCATGTTGAGTTCTTGACCTAGGCACACATAACTGCTGCATTCAGAGATGTTCGTTCTATTGAGAGCAAATGGAATGTCAGGAACTAGTCCGTTTTTCATGAGCATTGTTTTCATAAGATTCAGCTGCAGTCTGACCTTTCCATACTCGCAGTGGAAGTCGGCCAGCATTCATGCCACTCGGCGAATGTTTGGTGTTATTAGAATGATGTCGTCATCAAAGCAGAGGTGGTGTAGTTGCGGACCGTCTGTCTTCACTCCCATTCCTTCCCATTCCATTTATCACATGACGTTCTCAAGGGTAGCACTGAATGGTTTCAGTGAAATGGTCTCGCCCTGCCAAACCCCTCTCTTTACTTCGATGATCACTTCCTTGTAGAATGGTGAGACTCTGGTGGTGAATCCATAATACAGCTCACAAGGGATCCTGATGTACTGAGTTTGAATGTCCTGTTTAGCTAGGACATTCATATTTTCCTCTGATATTATGTTAAACACTGTCCTATCTCTTCCAACATTTTACCCCATTTTATATGGTTTTTGAAACAGATGTAATTATCTTGATGAGGTACAATTAAGAAGAAAACTTGTTCTGCAAGTTAACTACCAACAAAGCCCTCTTCTACTTGTATCAAACAACTTAGCTCTAGTTCCTTATTGCTATACAGTCCCCATACCAGCAGTGCTTTACCAACTAGACACTAACTTAAAAAGAAAACTTAAGTTCCTACCCCAAAAGTACACTCAGTTAAATTTCCTTCTTAAGAATATTATCTATGTAATTTCATATCCAACAGTATTTGAGATAAACTATTGTAGTTCTCACTGCTGTGGTAGTTAACATGGAAAAATATAAGTCTGCAAGTTTGTTATGTAGTTTTCTCATTTTTATTTTCTCTAATTCTCCCCAGTTTATATTCTAATAAATGTATTGACTTCTCCATTAATTTTCTAAAAAGCAAATTTGCTCCTCTACTTTTGATCAAGATGCCTCTGATTAGTACTGAATGCTCAATTAGTACTGTGTACTCACTCTATGATTAGAAGGCCTTTAACTATTTATTCACATATTAATCCTATACTGATTATTACTACCAATCTATAGTATACAGATAATGTATTGTCAATTATCTCTTAATTTATAAATTGCCTCAGGTAGCATCAATATGCTAGCATCTAAGGAAGCCTGAAGTTCATCAGTACAACATTTTTATTCTCTGGCACAAAGTACGCCCTTATATATTTGCTAAATTGACAGGAGAAAAAGACACGAAGAGAATGCTGATTTTTAAGAAGTAGTGATTATCTCTCAATAATTAAGGACTGAAATTCAGTGTCTAAAATCCTCCCTAGCTCTCCTTGCTCTTAATTCTGTTTGATATTCTTTGGTCTATCTGTGAATCTTATTGCCCTGATCTCAGCCTTAACTGAAAAAGAGAACCATTTGGAAAGCTCTTAAATTTTCCAAAGTCTAAGTCTAAAGACTGATTTTTTTAAGGAATATGAAATAAAAATCCTGGCAAAGCTTCCCCAAAAAATTTTAAAAGGGGGGCTGGAGCGATAGCACAGCGGGTAGGGCGTTTGCCTTGCACGCAACCGACCCGGGTTTGATTCCCAGCATCCCATATGGTCCCCTGAGCACCACTAGGGATAATTCCTGAGTGTAGAGCCAGGAGTGACCTCTGTGCGTCATTGGGTGTGACCCAGAAAGCAAAAAAAAAATAAAAATAAAAAGAGTCAGATTATAGGAGAAGCTAGAAAGTTTCATTTTGAAACCCTTCCCTTGGAGTTTGATGTTTAATTTGATGGCTAATTATGTCTAGTGCTGTTGAATCATTTTATAAAAGTATGATCCTTAAACAACTTCATTATATTTATCTACGACCTTTAAAAGATGAAATATTTTTTAACAGTAATGTGATTTTTCTGCATATTAAATTTAAACACTGTGGAGTGGTCTGGTTCTTAATTTTGTCTGTACATATTACCTGAGGAAGCCTTTAGAAACTGTGTCAAATATGCTATCTCTTAGAGCAAATCTCCGAGAGGGGCGAAGGAATCGAACTTGGGTTGGCAGCGTGAAAGGTGAACGCCCAACCGCTGTGCTATCGCTCATAAATATATAAGATATAAGACATTTGAACTTTCATGAATGTAACTATTTTTGAAACAGGGATAAGGAACTACATATTAGGTGAAATCAGAAAACTAAACAATAACTCTCCTCTTAAGATGTATTTGATTAAAAGATAAGTGAAATGCATAGATGCTGTTAGGTTTCTAGTTGAAGTACATAAAAATGTTTTTTTTTTCTTTTTGGGTCACACCTGGCAATGCACAGGGGTTACTCCTGGCTTTGTACTCAGGAATTACTCCTGGCAGTGCTCTAGGGACCATATGGGATGCTGGGAATCGAACTTGGGTCAGCCGCGTGCAAGGCAAATACTCTACCCACTGTGCTATTACTCCAGCCCTGAAGTACATAAAAATTTTTATCCTCTCGAAAGGGCATACAAACTGTGAAATGAAGGAAGGAAAGAATTTTTGTTAAAAAAAAAAGAGGAGAAAGGAAGCAGAACAGTTATGTGACTCTAAGAAGAAAATAAAAATAGCTAATATTTGTAATGTACTCAACATCTGCCAAATACATTTCTGCAAAAAGAAAAGTTTTAAGTCTGGTGAAATGGCACAACAGGCAGAGTCCTCTCCTTGCATGTGGCTTATGTGGGTTTGTTCTCAGCATCCCCTCTGGTCTCTTGAGCACTATTAAGAGTGATCCCTAAACATATGGCCAGGAATAAACCTTGAGCACTGCTGTGTGTGCCCTACACCCCCCACAATGTCTTATATTTGTTGCTTTATTCAATCTTAAAATTTTATAGAGTATTTACCACAATTTTACATATATTCCATTGCATCTAAAACATAAATACTTGCTTTCTCATAACTAATAATCTGAGCATTAATTATTTCTTTCCAACTTCTGGATAGAGTGCAATTAAGAATAAAGAAAATAGATACCACATACTTTGGACATGGTTACATGCTGAGTATGTGCAAGAGGTACTGAATTTTAAAAAAGATTGATTGCTTAATGAGAGACAAGGATGAACAAATAGAAAAGTCAGTTAAGGCAATTGGTAAATAATAATTAAAAATTGTGAATAAGAAATGTACTAGGAGTTGGAAAAAAGTATTTTAAGAACAAAAAACCAGCCAATTGAAAATCATCACTATGCTAGAAGACTAAAAGTTTTCTTGAAAATAATTGTTAAAAGCTAGGGGAAAAAATCCATATTCTCATCTTAGATATTAATTTTATGAAATAATTTCTTTTAAAATTATGACTAGATAATAGCAATCTCTTGACTTGGTTAAATATTATAGACACTGCTTTTATTGTATTCACATAATATTTTGTAGTAAAGGATGACCTTTATAGGAGTAATAATAATTTTAAGGAAAATTAGGTATTAATATTTCTCAAAATATGCTTGTTCCATTTTGCTAACTTTTTTGTCCTTGAAGACGAGACAGTTCAAGGTTTTTACAAACTAATAAAATGGAAGCCTTTAAAGCTATAATAGAGCACATAAGAAATGATAGTGCAATGTAATAGAATTCATCCTCATTAAAGAACTACTGGCTAAAAGAAAATAGAAAACCGAGTCAATTTCTCCCACTACCTTGCTTTCTGACATTATGCAAATGTAATCTTCTTGGATCTTATTTTCCTATCTGCAAAATAAAAAAGAAGAAGAAATTTCAGAACTATTCCAGTAATAAATTATGACTTCATAATTCAATGAAATAAAACCAAAAAAGAAATTCTAACTATTAAGTATCAGACTTCCGAAGTTTAACTGTACCAAAATAACAAAAGAAATTGAGTTATCAATGCAATAAATATATATATTTAAATGTATCAAAAGACTAATTTCCCTAATTAACCTTTTTATAACTTCTTTTCACTTATATTGCATTTATTATTCACAAATCTAAGACATAAAGAAAATTTTATAAGGTTTCCATTTAATCCCTAGGCTCACATACTTAGTTTTCCTATGAAATCTCAAATTAATGCATTCTTCTAGAGGCTATTTAGTCATGTGTACATACAAGTATAGTTGCTGAACAGTATATTATATAATGGTGATATATTTTGCATATTAACAGCGTTTTTTTTTGCCAGAAGGTAGGAGACATTCACACAATATGTGTTGGTGTTTGGGGATCAAACCTAGGGCACCCACATGCAGAGCATGTGTTCCACTCTTTGGGCTATCTCCCTGGCTCCAGACACTTGATTATTTTACCAAATAATATACCTCCAAAATTAAGTTTGAATTAAGTTTTAAACTTAATTTTGTTGTTCTTGCTGTTGAGCTAGGCTTACTTATTTATTTGTTTATATATTTTTAACCACACCCAGTAGAGTTCAGTGGGCTACTCCCCACTCTGTGGTTAGGGGTAACTCCCAACAGTGCTGGGGGAACATTCATTGCCTGGTAGTTGGCAGCATGCAAGGCAAGTACATTACCTTCTATATTCTTTCTGGCCACTTGAATTTTAAAAATTATTTATATGTATTATTATATATATATATATATATATATATAAATTGGACTGGAGCACAGTGGGTAGGGTGTCTGCCTTGCATGCGGCCAACCCTGGTTCGATTCCTCTAATACTCTCAGAGAGCCTGGCAAGTTACCGAGAGTATACTACCTGTACGGCAGAGCCTAGCAAGCTAGCTGTGGCGTATTTGATATGCCAAAAACAGTAACAAGTCTCACAATGGAGACATTACTGGTGCTCACTCGAGCAAATCAATGAGCAATGGGATGACAGTGACAGTGACAGTGAATATACCCCAAACCAGAGACATAATACAGAGGATAAGGCACTGGTCTTGCTTGAGGACAATCTGGGCTCAATTCTGGGCATTCCATATAATTCCTTGAACCCCACCAGGAGTGATCCCTGAACTCAGAACTAGAATAAGTCCCAAACACAGCTGATATGACCCAAACGCCAACATTAAATAAATAAATAAAATTTGAAAGTCTAAAAAAATTTTTTTTGAAGGGTTATTCATATTGGTGTCAAAGAGATGGTTATAGGGGGTTGCCTGGTGCAACTTCAACTACAACATTGTTCTGATCTCCAGCACCACATAGGGTCCTACAAGCACCGCCAAGATTGAGAACTGAACACACAACCAGGAAGAGTCCTGAACACCACTGAATGTGGGCCAAAGACAAAAAATACAATGCCAACAAATACAGCATGGTTAAATTTTTTAACCTTTATTGAGAGCTTCCTCATATCTTTTTATTTTTAATTAGTAGAGTTGAAACACTTTCTATTGTATCCATATACCTTAATTTAACAAATTTTATGGAAATTTAAGCTTTTTTTTGTTGTTGCTGTTTTAAGTAAAATCACTTTATTTAGTGAACAATGAGGAGTAGGGAGAGAGGTAGAAGCTGAGAGAGAGAGAGAGGCAGAGAGAGAGAGAAAGAGAGAGAGAATAATGGGTTGGAGAGGAAATGTAGGTTTCTCCAGAAGGGAGAGAGAGAGCCCCCTAAAGTAGAAGAATTACAAATCAGAATGGAGATGCACTATACTCTTTCCTTCACTAATTTCCTTCAACACACAGTGAATATTGATTGTTATAATGTATATGACATCATGTGACTGAAATAAATACCCAGGAGAAAAATATGGCTCCATTAAAGTATATGTATACATTTAATATTCCTAGATCTGAAAAAAAATGTCCAGCACATAAGATATGTAAGAGTCATTTCAGCATCCTGACTAAATGATAATTTTCTATATATTTCTCCAACACTGTTTATAAACTAGTCGTTCAACTATATCAACAAAATTATGTACTTCTATTAGATAGCTGCCAAGATTATTCATCCTGGTTTCCACATTTTTCTTCTATATAATACAAAACTGCTAAAATTATATGAGCACATATGTGCCTATATAACATGACATTTATGCGTATACATATATCTATAGATTTTATTTGCACCTTAATAAGAATGCTTAGTAGAAAGGAAACCAGAGTCAAGTTGAACAGTTAGTGGTATTGAGTTACTATTAGTGTGCGGTGCTATTTTCTTAATTATTATTCAGGAAATCCAATTTTTATATAAATACTGCTTTGTATATAGCAACGGCACCAACTATAAAATACATATTTCAAATATGTGGCATTAATTTTAGCATTTAAGTGCATAATTGCATAAAAATAATTCTCTTACAAGCTACTTTAAAAATTATCTTGGAGGACTGGAGAGATGATACAGAGGTTAGGGCTTTCGTGACTGTGGTTGATTCCCTAGCACCACTATGGTCCTCAGTACCCTGCCAGCTGTGGCCCAAACACAAAAGTAAACACAAAAAACGTACCTGAGGCTTAAAGAAATTATTCTGTGTGTAAATTCTAAAGCTTTAGGGAAAGGAATATGTGTGATTGAAAAAAACAGTTTTCAAACAATCTTCATAGATGTCCCTGATTTAAACCCAAATTCAAAGCAGGTCATAATATGGAGTTAATGGGTGGTGGAATGTGTAGGAGAAAGAGAACAAGAAAACATTTATTTGCCCACAGTTAAAAAATTAGAAAACTTGGGGCCGGAGCGATAGCACAGCGGGTAGGGCGTTTGCCTTGCATGCGGCCGACCCGGGTTTGATCCCCGGCATCCCATATGGTCCCCCAAGCACTGTCAGAAGTAATTCCTGAGTGCAAAGCCAGGAGTAACCCCTGAGCATCGCTGGGTGTGACCCAAAAAGCAAAAAAAAAAAAAAAAATTAGAAAACTCCAAATAAAAATTGAATGTTAAATATAAATTTCAAATTCTTGAAATTGGATACATCATAATGTCTCATTTTCATATTTCCCTATGAAATGTTTTCATCTTAATTATAAAAAATTTAAAATAATAGCTCTGTGATATTTTATCATATAACAAAAATGATCTAAATAAATAAAATGAAAGTTCTAATTGAATCATCTGGTGCAAACCACTGTAAAATTTTACTAATGACTAATTTCTGAAGTAACTCTTCTAGTTCAAGCACCATTTGAAAAATAGCTCTTGCATACTTATTCATTTTTTCTCACAAAAGGAAATGAGCTAGAGACTGTTATTTACCCTTCTTTATATAAGGAAGTTAAGGAATTTAATAACTTGCCCAAGCTTCTACATACAGTAATGACCACCTCTGTACATTAACAAAATTTAAAATGACAGTTTCATCACCAGGTTTGTCAAACAGGGACCTGGGATAGACTGCAGGAACTAGCTATCAAGCCCTAATGAGACAGCCAGGATGTCCACTGCCCATCATTGCAAGGAACTCGTATGTTCTAGAATCACAAATCACCAATTAGAAACGGGTTAAAAGTGTCAGCAGTCATCTTCAGTAGTTATCAGTTTAAGTCAGAACTGAAAGAAGTAAGATCTAGCTCCAATTTAATGAAGTCTCAGAGAAACCATGATCCAAATCCCAAAAGCAAACAGAGACATGGGACCAAAGAGATTTCGAGATCTACTTAGTCAAAATGTGGCCACACCAGGGGAAATTACATGCTCAAATTTGAAAATGAGAAGAAGTTAATTAGCTCTAATAAAATACCAGCTATCCACAGGTTCATAGAAATGGTATGGATACAGACATCTCGCATACTTTAAGCTTTTAGAACTATAAACATCATTCTCTGTTGTAGTGGCCACATAATCCATTTAAACTTAGACAAAATTTAACTAAGATTAAACAAAGTTAAGTTAAGCAAAGTTTTTTCATAACATTTTCACATTTCAAGTACAAGGTAGAGATACATTAGAAAGATTTTAGTGCTAAATAAACATGTGGACATGGCAACTGGATCCAACAGCTCTGCTAGGGTTTAAGAACTCGTCAAACATATGCCTGGTTGAATATAGTGATTTAAGTCTTTACCATTGTTACAGCTTTACTATTGAGTTAAAAATTGACTCTTACCCAATCTGCTTTATTTAGAAGTAATAAAAAATAGGTTTTTAGTAAAAACATGAATAAGGACTGAGTGACCAATTGAATACTGAAAATTATTAAAATATTGAAAATTGTATAATTGATCTCTAAACTAACCATCATTTGTTTACTGACTATCCACTGACTCCCTAAGTAATTAATGGCTGATAGCTTTTCCAAAGAACCTATTCATCCAAGGGAAGGTTTTAACAAGGAGCAAGATTTTTCTTTTCTTAGATTTTTTGGTTTTATTTATTTATTTATTTATTTATTTGGCTGTACTATGCATGGGCTATAGAAATTAAAACTTCTACAAAGTAAACAATTATATGCAATTATATAACAACTTCATCAGTTGAAAATAAAGTTCACTAATTCATTTTTCTTCTTTTTAACAAGTATATTCTTGGTTCAAAATGTGTTCAGTAATTATAGATGAAAAATGCAAAATTCGTAACACAAATCCTTTGTTATTTAGCAGAAATAGTGGTAAATATTTGAAATATTCACAAAAGAAAATTAATACTAGTATAGATTAACTTTGTTGGTTAGTATAGTCCAGAATAGAGTATTTTAAACATGTTTCTATTTTTGAAGAATAATTGTAGGATTAATATCTTGCATTATGACTAGAACTCTTTGAATTTAAACAAAACATTAAACTTATTCAATAGAATGATATTTTATTAACATGATATTTTGAGTAACTAAATGATATTTTAATATCATGAAAAAATGGAGAACACATTAAATGCATCACTGATTAATTTTCTTTTAAACTGCCTAAAGACATCTGGATAAAATGGCTTTTTTTTAATCCTTTTTAACCCTTGGAATATGTGACTTGTGTGACTTGTTACCTCTTTACAATTAATGTTAGTAATACAAATGGTTTTTCTTTATATGAGCAAAACAAATTGAAGACTAAATATCAAATGAAATGGTCTTGGAAGACATCTCCTATTTAAAACAAATATCATTAAGATATATGCCTAAACATTTAATGATAGCTAAAAATATATCTAGATAATGTAATTGGCAACTTCAATTATATTAAATTCAGTCACAATAGAAATAGAAAACAGTTGTAAAAAACTGACTCAACATGGTATTATACATGGGTTCAGATTTCCAATAAAAAATAAATACATCATCAAAGAAAACATGTTTTGCTATGTAAGAGTAAGTGGGTATCAATTATAGGCATTAAAACCTCAAGAGCAGTGGTTAGAGCATGTGCTTTGTATTGCTTTACACCACCTGGTCTCCAAAATACTATGCCTGTAGCTCTGGAGGTCACACCGAATCCCAGCGTGAGCCCTGGAGGTCCCTAAACACTTCCTAGGTGGCACCTGTAGTCCCAGGTACCATAGGGTCCAGAGAGCACTGTATCCTCGGTCTTGCAATGGAACAGGATCT
This sequence comes from Sorex araneus, assembly GCF_027595985.1. NCBI lineage: Eukaryota > Metazoa > Chordata > Mammalia > Eulipotyphla > Soricidae > Sorex > Sorex araneus. The sequence goes on from NC_073304.1 coordinate 56,722,934, forward strand.
GATTAACAAAATATCTCCAGAACTGACCCCTGGGAATCCTGAACATCATTGGGGAGGTCCAAAGGGGAGAAGGGGGCAGACGTGAACAGGGTATTATTTTTTCAAAGTATCACTGTCCTCTATAAGGATGTTTCAGTTTCATCTTAGAACTCTTTTTTTTTTTTTTTTTGCAATTGAAAGTGCAGATGGAGAGATAGAACAGAGTTAAAGTTATTCTTTTGCATCCCATGGACCCTGAGTGGAATCCCTAGCACCACATATGATCTGTTGAGCACTACCAGGAGTTACTCTCAAGCACAGACCCTGAACTAGTCCTGAGCACTACGGAAAGTGGCCCTGCCCCCACAACACTGACATAAATAAGTGTATACACATTGTCTGTACTGGAAAGTTCATGCTAAAAGAAAGGCAGAAGAAACATGTAACAGCTTAACTTTTCTGTGAAAAAAAAATGTTAAATAACTCTTCCTTATGTGATGCTTTTCTTGTAACTGTGTTTTTCATTTCTCATTCCTGTAAAATACATGCCACCACATAACAATTTACACTGTCAAAGGACCTAGTGAGTCCTAGAAGAATATGTTAATGAAGGACTGGAGCAATAGCAAAGAGGGTAGGACCTTTGCCTTGCAGGAGGCCAACCCAGGTTTGATTCTTCTGTCCCTCTAAAAGAACCTGGCAAGCTACCGAGAGTATCCTGCCCACATGGTAGAGCCTGGCAAGCTACCCATGGCACATTCAATATGCAAAAAAAAGTGACAATAAGTCTCACAATGGAGACATTACTTTTGCTTGCTGGAGCAAATCGATGAACAATGCGATGAGAGTGCCACAGTGCTACAGATTTTGAAAAATGACTAGACTATGGATTAGAGATTTCTAAGTAGTATTACATACTTCTCTTAACCTCATGAAACTTTCCTGTAAAAATATTGGAACCAGAAAGAACAAAAATTTTGAGGCCACTGATTCTCTGAGTCAGTAAAGGATATGAAATTTAAGAATGCACATTTTCAAGTTTCTAATATATTACATAACTACATTATATATAATACAAATATATATTATTTTTTGGACAAATAAATATTTTTAAGAAAATAAGCACAATTGTATAGGTCAAAATTGTGGCTTTCTTCTTACAAAGAAGCAAGATCTGTAACAAGTCATCATGTGCCGACCAGACAGCTAAAATATAATAATGCTACCTAATCATTTGGCAGTTCCCCTGAAGATAGAATTGCTATCATCACACATAACTTGTCTTCTCAAGTATTAATTTGTGTGGACCATATCTCAATCCTATCACTATCAGCAGTTTTAGAGAAAGACAAAGAATTTTTAAAAGACTGCCTCATAGATTAATAAAATTATATATATTATGCTGCGTGTATATTGCATAATTATTTCTGAAGGCTGTCTTATATGTCATTGGACTAAAGAAGAACTAGAATGTTTTGGTGCTAATGACTCCTAAGTCAACGAAGAATTTACTTTGGTGCTAGAGAGATAGTAAAGTAGGCAAAATGATTGCTGTGCAAAAGTCAACCAAGGCTTGAATCCCGGTACCCGATATCATCAGGAAACCCCTCCCACAGTGATCCTTGAGTGCAAAACCAGAATAATCCCAGGGACCACAGGGTGTGACCCAGTTCTCCAGATCCCACACATCAACACACACACACACACACACACACACACACACACACACACACATACACACACACACAGAATTTACTTAACTCCCAATTCATTTGTTTGAATTTACTAACATTACCAGTAAATGCCACCAAAAAATTTTCTAATACTCAATCCATATATTAAGAACCACAACTAGGTTGTAAACACTGAAAAGCATGTTTGTGAGCACCCCAGTGACCACCCCCCACAACCAGAATGTAGGCAAGCTGACAACTGAGAAAACTCAACTTTGTAAACTCGTAAAAAAGCTACATCCAAAGTGTCAAAAGTATGAAAGTTCTGCAAATGAGGTACAAGCAAAAAAGGCAGTTATTGAGTGTGACCTCAGCCGTCACAACAAAAATAATGAAAAGAGGAAGCAGGGGAGAAGGGAATAGAAAAAAAAATACAAATCTCATAAATAGCTAAAATTACATTAAACATTTTTGGTTATTTTCCTGCCTTTTACAGTTGAATAAATAGAATTAATTTTGCCTTTTAAAAAATGGTTTATTAAGCAAAAGATATTGCAAGTACAGTTGTGGATAAGCCACTTGTCTTAAACACAGCCGGCCGAGCACCAATACCCTGCACCGTATATATAGTACTCCGAGCACCACCAAAAGTGATCCCTAAGAATAGAATCAGGAGTAAGTAAAGAGCACTGCTGGTTTGGTACAAATAAATAAATACATAAACAGATAAAAATGATTGCCTATTTTATACCATTTTAACATTAAGCTAAAATTGTAATAGCATTCATATGAAATTAAGAACCTGCCTATGAGAGAGAATCTTATTGCAATTTTCACTCCCTGTTGTCTCACCTACAGTTGATTTGCAAACACTTTTAAGGTGAGCTTAATTTTGTAGTTACATTTCTGAAACTGAAGGTGAGATGAAGGGGGATATTTTCACAGCTTTTACAACACTCAGGATTATTATGTTGGAGCCGGAGAGAAAAAGAAACAGAAAACGTTTTATCATTTTTGATGAACATGCTCACAATCCCAACCCAAACTGGAACTATTTTTGGTGTTCAATGTGTATTGATCAAATTATGTCCTCCCACATGTTTTTCATTTCCAGAGAACAGATTTTTTTAATTTTATATTATCTCATCTTAATATTTAAACATAATATCTGTTCAAACTAGATTGCATATATATTACTACCTCCTACCCCTCCCGGAACTGACAACACTTCCCACATTTTCTAACTCCAAGTCTATAGTTCTGCAGTAAATCTTTTCTTTAGCGAGGACACTTAAGAACACAGTAAGATATGGATGCACAGATGACTAGGCTGCAGTGTCATTCTAGAAGATGAGAAAAGGGGTTACATCTCTTGTCATTGTTGTTTTGGCCACACCCAGTGGTATTCAGAGGCTTCCTGGTGGCTTGGTACTAAAGAGATAACACTGCACTGAGGATTGAACTCAGGGTCAGCCTGCAAAGCATGTGCGCCAGTCCACTGAGCTATCTCCCAAGCACAAAATGAATAATTCTTATAAATATTTTCTTTCCATGCATAACGTTCCCTGAAAGAAAAAAATTATAAAACTATACAATATAACCTTTCTTATTTATGCTAGCTAGAACCTGCTAGGCACACTGCCATCTCTCTCTTTATATAAAAATTTCATAGGACGTATAAAAGCTAGAAGGATTATTTTCTCACAAAAATACAATGCAAACAATTTGCCTGCTATCTGGTTTTGGATTCCCATGAGGATATGCATTACTTCTCTAAGTTCTCTTTCCTTTGAGAACCAAGAATTTCTGGCTGCCTTTCTTGTCAACATCAGACATCTGACCTAGTCACATCAAAGAATGCAAGTGACACACTGACTGCTATAGTACAGTGGGAAGGGTGTTTGCCTTGCACTGCCCCAGCTTGATTCCTGGCATCCCATATGGTCCCCCAAACATCATCGTGAGTGATTCCTAAATGTGGAGCCAAGAGGAACACTTGAGCATGGCTGGCTGTGCCCCTCCCCTGCAAAAAAAAAAAAAAAAAGAAAGAAAAAAATGCAAATGAGTTCTTTATGACCAGAAAGCATTCAAAACCTACCAGAGCTCTCAGATTTATCTGCATCACTCTTCAGGCCAATAATAAAATCAATACTGTTTTTTCACTCAATAGTGCAGTGATTTGACTATCCTTTAGCCAAAAAACTCATCAATATTTTCAAATAAATAATTCTATTTTTAGACGAGATCTTCTAAGTTTGGCAAGTTACTCAATATCCATTAACCTCAGGTCTCTTATCTCTTGGAAGAGAATGATGTTACTGAACTCTCATTCTTCTAGGAGAATGAAATTAAACAGCAAAAAAAATATCCACATAACTTGCAGATCATAAGTAGCCAGTAAATGCTGTCCATTTACAGTAGCACAGTTATCACTCAATTTTGAAAATAATATTATGAAGTGATTTTTATAAAAGACTTAGTGTTATAGAGTCAGGTTGGATAGGGTGTTGGAAACTAACATCATCGTCATCATCATCATCATCATCATCATCATCATCATCATCATCCCATTGATCGATGATTTTCTCAAGCGGTCTCAGTAATGTCTCCATTCATCCTAGCCCTGAGATTTTAGAAGCCTCTCTTTACTCGTCCTTCTCAACGGTGCTGCATTGGAGGCTCTTTCAGGGCCAGGGCAATGAGACCCATCATTGTTACTGGTTTTGGCATATGGATACTCCACAGAGAGTATGCCAGGCTCTTCCACGTGGGCAGGAAACTCTCGGTAGTTTGCCAGGTTCTCCGAGAGGGAGAACTAGGCTAATAAGATGCTGCACTATAACTTTAAGAGAAATAACACTTAATCAAAGAAGGTCATATAGCTTAGATCAACATCTGGTGGAATTGTTTTTTTCTCACCAATTCATAGGTAAATGATGCTATTTGAAAATTTTTGTAGCTGTTCTCACTAATGGAAAAAAATACAAGGAAGATTTGCACTTTTATACATGCAGCATTTGTTTTGTGGAAGCTGTTAAAAAGGCAACATGAATCCAGGCCGGGAGAGAAGCACCACCAGCTTCCTTCTCTGGGAGCCACTTTACCCAGGGTGTGTATGTGTTAAACTGTTCCTGCTTTTACTAGATGTCAGTATTTGTTTATTTTTCCCCTAACCAGGTCCCCCATACCATGTTAACTTTGGTCAGGATCTCCTTGGTCCATATAGTGGCACCAGGAATTAAAGCTCATGGCCTCATCCTTGTCCTAGGTCATTTTTAAATATCATGAAACTATGTTACAGGCTCCATGCTAGTGTTCTTTCAGCTCTTATGTGCTTTTGGTTTTGATTTAGTACTTTGGAGAACAGGGAATGATAAACAGTTTTCCACACAAATCAATGAATTTTCTTTTCTATCACATGTTAGTTTACCTAAAATTTTTTAAAAGAACATTCTACTTTTAGATAGCGAAGGAAACCTGTAGTAGGAGTAGGTGTAGGAGTAGTAAACTGTCATTCTGACTCATATGGCATTCCCCCGTTCGCATAAGGTACAACTTCATAATATATGTGGAACAACTCTAACCAATAAAGACAAAACAAGAATATTAGGGTTGATTGTGCTGTGGCAATTTAGGTAAGCTAGACACCTGTTTCCTCAAATTCCCTTCTTGTGTTGCTCAGGTTAGAGATAACCAAAAGAAGTTGAACCAAATCTAGAAAGCATAAATGATTGCCATAACTTCCAGAAAGTCCCCTTATACACAGATATGATAACAGAGAGAGGGAGAAAGAGAGAGCCAGAGAAATGCCCCGAGGATTCTGGGTAGTTTGTCATTGTATGTTCAATGTACAGCTCTTTTTCCTAAACATTAACACTTATTAATGCCTGTAACTCTAAACCCAGAGTAAATTCTCAACAACAAGTGCTCACATACAAGAGTGAAACAAAGATTTCCTCATAAACTCATTCTGAGGCCACTCTTAGGCAGCTGTAGTTGGATTCATGGATTTGTTGGTCAGTATCACCAACATTCCTTCCAGAAATTCATTTCTCCTTCTCCTTCCACAATTTTGTAAGTTCTAATTCCTATAATGGTTTATAATGTAACCTGTAACCTAAATTCCTTAATACTCATAATGTTAAGTATATAAAGAAATGTCTTTATTTTCATATCTCAGTATTAAAATTACTTCCCCCAACATACGTGTAGTTGCTATAGATAGTAGTAATAATTTATGGATCAATGAGCAAATAACGCAGGAGAAGTGATTGCTTTGTACATATATGACTGAGTTCTGAACCCTTGCACAGCATATGGTACCTTGTACTCTGCCAAGGAGTAATATCTGCATGAAGAGGCAAGAGTAAGTCTTGGATACACCTTGGTAAGGCCCTTCAAAACAACTAAACAAGTCATAATTTAATATTTAGTGCAGAGTATAGCTAAAGTATTTAACAAGTGTTTGTTGAGTGCATGATATTGCCAAGTACATAGCTGTTTTCCCTGTGCTGACAAAATATCACATGTAAGTAAGGAATATCCAAAGGATTTTTTTCTTTTTTAATTTTTTTTTAACCAGTAATCCAAAGTTGAACACACTTGTTAAGCATATTACTTACGTTCCTTGTTTGTTTCCTTGTTTGGGCCATACTACATGGCTCTGTGGTCAAGGATCACTCCTGGAAGAATTCAGGGTAAAATATGCAGTGCTAGAGATCAAACTCAGATCAGCTATGTGCAAGAAAAGTGCCTTAATTCCTATACCATAATTCTAGTCCACTGCATATTATATACTTAAAAAAAACATGTAAATAGCATTAAACATGTTACAGATGAGCAGTTTTCCTATAAGTTAGAAAAGTGATCTCAATGGATAGTAAATAGAGTTGTTTACCAACAATAACAACAAAAAAAGATAGAGCCTAGTGAAATGTGCCTATCATGATACTAACAAGATGCCATCTTTTAAAGCTCTGTTTTAGATAGCAAGCTGAAATATATATTATAGATAATTATAAATACATAATACATGAATGAAATATATAATATAGTACATATTTATAAATATATATATATTTATATATGAATGTATATAGCGATTCCTAACTGTTGATGTCTGTAATTAATTTATGTAGGCATTCCTATTGTCTTCTTAATCAACCACGTCACTTCTTATTCACACCAAAGAGAATACATAGACATTATCAAAAAAATGCAGAATTTAAGGATATTTATATAAACAACAATAGCCATAATCATGCCACTGGACTTGGCACCAGGGTGTTTTCACCCGTGGTGCCCTCAGAGAGGGGCAGGTGAAAGCCCTCCCCATCCCAAGGGACCCGGCTCCAGCAACTGACCTCCACCACCCAACCACCACCATGCTCTAGGCCGCTTTCCACACGCTCAGGCCAAGCCTCACATATGAATGAACATATTCCTGGACTGCACAGTCACGACACATCATAAGACACTCCCTACTCATTTTCCATAATTATCATATTTGATGTGAAATCATTGTCAGTAACAAAACTTGTTCTAAAAGTGCAATACGGAGAAAGTAGTTAATATTGTACAAAAAGTATGTCTTTTTAGTGAACTTAGGTTTACTCCTAAATAAATAGGTCAGAGTTTCTTTATCTCACTCTTTTTGTTTTTGAGAATGTGCTTTAAATATTATTTAAATTAAAATAATGTAAATTTAGTTATAGCTAGCTGTTTTAACTCTTGTATATATTAGGTCATCATGTTAATAAATTGGCATATAGTTAAACTCCCAGAACTCAAAAGTCATTTGGTAATGAGACCTATGAGCCTGATTATTTTCTGAGTTTCCAATCAGAAAATAACATAGTTAAGATTTCTAATGTACTTCTTGCTTATTCAAGCAAAGTATAGAAACAAACGAACAAAAAACTACTTTATTCCTGTTTTATTGAAAACAAAAACATATACATAAGCAAAATCATTCCTTGGCCTAATTATCTTCTGAATTATTCTATTTATCTGTCTTCATTTCATAGAAAAATCATGTCCACATCCTCTGATCTATATGCTACTTAATACTTTTTAAGTTGCATGTGCCCTTACCATGTACTGAAATATATCTTTTTCGTTCACTGGTTCTCAAGTATCCATGTGAAATACAATATCCTAGATTTATTAAATCGAGATCCTTGAGCTATATACCCCAGATATTCTAATTTAGTGGTCCCAAATTGGAAGACAGGGATATGAATATTTATCAGCACTCCTAAACTATTCTCACGTAGGTGGTAAGAAGTAATGTCATGAATAACTAACAACCAGATTCAGAAGAGATTCCTCAGTGCTTATTCACAGTTGGCCTTTCTGCAATATTTGCTATTCATAATGATGCTACCGTGAAATTTCATCTTCCCAGATGCTTACAAAGTTCTTGAAAAATCTGGTTCATTTACCAGTGAGTTTGTGAAAGTGACTTACAGGCCACATCATCTACCATATTTGCTTAGCAGTCTGAAGTTTTAGTCATTCTCAGACCTCTTCTCAACATCTTTCAAGTGATTGTCTTGCCTTCCCCATATTTATAATCCTAGCTACTATTAAAATAAATAATATAAATAATCCTGAGTATTTACTGAGTATTGATGAAGGCCACTAAGAACATACATTAAGTCCTGTTGCAATGTCAAAAGTCATTATTTTCCTTAACTCAGGTATCTATTGTTTAGGTTAAAAGCCCCACTCTTCTCTCCTGACTGAAATAGCTAATACTACCTCCACATTCTACATATACCGCAAGTCTCTTTTTTTCCAGGAATGCTTTTACTGATGAGTTAATGTACTCTCCAGTACTGAGTGTTAATTTCCTATGCCAGAGATTTAATACACCATGAGTGGCTGGTTTGCAAACATGTTTTGGCTCTTACCCTGAGACTTCTCAATTGGTCCGTTTCTCATAGACCCTGTATGAAAGACAGTTTTTCTTAATTTATGTGATTTATCATTACTTATTGAAATGATGTGTCACTGTCATCCCGTTGCTCATCGATTTGTTCAAGCGGGCACCAGTAACGTCTCTCATTGAGAGACTTATTGTTACTGTTTTTGGCATATTGAAATGATAAGTAATGATTTAGAAATTATTCCACAAAATGTGATTAGTAGATCATTAATTATCAAATCACTTTGTAGGTGGAAAAAGAAATCTTGCTTAGATTGAGACTACATCCAGGATGTTTATTATGATACACAATTTATGTGATATTATGAATAATACAATTTTAGATATGTTCTTGATTGAAAATAATTCCTACAGAAAATGAAGGAATTTTTTCTAAGACATCTAAAATTGATGTGACCTTATGTACCTCAGAAATGAATGAGCGACAATAATCTTAACTAATATAGTGATGAGAGAGATTAAAATTCAATGAATCCAAGCCTGGAACTAGAGTTATTCTTATTTATGGGGTTAGGGGCACAATTGGCAGTGAGTGCCACGGGCTTAACTCCTGACTCTGTGCTCAAGTATCATGCCTAGCCCTACAGGAACCATATGCAGTACCAGAGATCAAACCAGGGTTAGATGTATGCATTGTAAGTGCCTTAACCACTGTAGTATCTCTCTGATCCCACTAGACTTACTCTTATAGTGATTAGACAACAATAATGGTTTCTCAGACTTTAAAAAAATAGCCTAATCAATTTCTCGTACTCATTAATATAAAGAGAAATATTTCCAATTTCCGACAATATTTAACAATTACAATCCTTTTTTTTTTTGCTTTTTGGGTCACATCCAGCGATGCACAGGGGTTGGTCCTGGCTCTGTGCTCAGGAATTACTCCTGGCAGTGCTCAGGGGACCATATGGGATGCTGGGAATCGAACCCGGGTCGGCTGCATACAAGGCAAACGCCCGACCCGCTGTGCTATTGCTCGAGCCCCAACAATTACAATCCTTAAACACATGCACCAGAATCACTTGGGGGATCTGATTAATACTGTAAGTTCTCAGTCACAACCAGTATACCCTGAATCAACCAGCAGTGACTACTTCTATAAGTAATCTAGGTTACTTAAGTACCTAACATTTAAATAAATAATTCTATACATATATGATCCTAGTAGTTAAATTACAAATAACATATTTCTTCTATTTCTAGAAAAGAATAATACAAATTATTATACTGATCAGGGTTATGAGTATGCACTGAAATATCTGCACAGTCATTTGAACTGGAATAGCATAATTTATAAGTTTAAAAATAGGAGATTTTAACATGTGGGCCCATATCCAGTTGCAATCTATCGTATAACTATTGCTTTTCAGGTGTTTGAACATATGAACCAATATTCTCAGTTAAAATAGAAACAGTGAATAGAATTTAAGAGATGACCACAAGATAAATAAATTCCTAAGAAAAAAGTATACATATAAATATATAGTTCATATATATACATACATATATAATGTGTACATATATATATACTTTAGGCTGGAGTAATATTGTAGTGAATAAGGCATTTGCCTTGCAGAGGGCACACCTGGCTTTAATTCCTGGCCCCCTGAGCACTGCCAGAATTAATTCCTGAGTGCAGAGACAGGAGTAATTGTTGCAAAACCAAAAATTAAAAAAATAAATAAATAATATTAAAAGATAATGATAATTAGAGAGGCAAGCAGCAAGCAAAAAGAGCAACTAGAGAATGGATGAATGAATTACATTTCGTGAAATTCACTTTTGCTAAATTAGGTAAGATAGCTTTAATGCCGAAGTTTATGATGAGGATTTAAAGGCCTTCAATTCTGTTGAGACTGAAGTGGTCATCGAAGCCCTAGCCAAACAGGGCGTTCAAACTCAGTACATCAAGATCCTCCGAGAGCTGTATTACAGATCTACCACCAGGATCTCACCATTCTACAAGGAAGTGATTATTGACTTAAGAGAGAGATTCGGCAGGGTGAGAGCATTTCACCGAAACTCTTCAGCGCCACCCTCAAGAACATCATGCAATGACTGGAATGGGAAGGAATGGGAGTGAAGATAGATGGTCGGCAACTACACCACCTCTGCTTCGCTGATGACACAGTTCTTATAACACCGAACAATAGCCAAGAGGCACAAATGCTGGCCCACTTGGATCGTAAGTGTGGAAAGGTTGCACTGAAGCAGAATCTCAGCAAAATGATGTTCATGAAAAACGAACTAGACCCTGATGTTCCATTTGCTCTCAACAGAAGAAACATCTCCAAATGCAGCAGCTATGTGTACCTGGGTCGAAAACTCAACATGAGGAATGACTTGGCGCCAGAACTGTGCAGGAGGAAAAGAGCAGCTTGGAATGCCTTCAAGAGCAGCGAAGAAGTGGTTAAGAGGACAAAGAACCTCCAGTTCCGGGCACATCTTTTCGACTCCACCATTCTTTCTTCACAAACATACACCTCAGAGACCTGGGCCCTAAGCAAACAGGATGAGAACGCTATTCAGGTATCCCAAAGAGGAATAGAAGGAGCTATGCTGGGAGTATCACATTTCACTCAAGTGAGAGAATGAATCCAGAATTCCAACCTCCGTCAATGGTCAAGTATCAGGGACGCTGTCTTGTTTGCCAAGGCATCAAAAATCAGATGGGCCGGACACGTAATGTGATTCTGAGACGACTACTTGACTAGAGCTATTACTGACTGGATTCTATGGGACGTCAAAAGATTGCATGGCCACCCACCAACGAGATGGTCAGGCTTCTTTGTCAAAACCCTGAATGAACGATTTAACGCTCTTCCTATTCCTGGAGCGAGCAGATATCATTGGGCTACACTAACATGCAACAGGGACAAATGGAGACATTACTGGAGCCCGCCCGAGCTAATTGAAGATCAAAGGGATGACAAGTGATACAAGTGATGATTAGGAATTATCTAATTCATTTTTTATGTGTTAAAATTTTTCATATTATCATTCGTTAATATATCGTGTCCAAGAACATAGCTAATGCTACACCACTTGTAAATAAAAATTTTCCAGCTTTTAGTTTTTTAATTTGTTATTCAGTTTTTTATAGAGGAGCCACACACAGCATATGGTGCTTAGGGGTTAACACTAAGCCCCAGTGATGCAGGGCTTTTCATTTATAATACCCTTTTATCATCCTATGAATACAATTCTAGTCTCTGTTCATTGGAAAATTAATATGGTGTTTTTTCAAGGTGAAACTTCTCTTGGGCCTGCAGTCCTATACGCTGACTCAGGTATATTTTATCAAGATAAAGGCGTATCACATTCTACATGGATAAGTCTTAAAACATTTATAACAGCATTTGTATTTACATAAGTTTTTCATATTTTAGAAATTAATTCCATGCAACACAATGAAAGAAAAATATTTTTTAAAATATCGCAAACTGAAGGAACTTTCAAGAGAGTAAAAAGTGAATGACTAAAAATCAATAAATTATTATTCACCACTTTCCCTGGACAAAGTTGCATGTATTAATTATGTTGTGATTAAAGGAAGATATTATAAATGCCAATCACCCACTTTCCAGACTGTATCAAGTAAAATTATAGTTTAATTTTCCTCTTTTTTTATAATCCTATGAATAAATATTCAAGTGTGTTCATTGGAAAATTAGTCTGGTGAAACTCAAAGTGAAACTTCTCTGACAAATTTGTTTCCAATAGTTTGTTCAACTAAGAAATACAAATGTCTGTTGTTTGCAGTGGATACAAAATTAATTACATATTCCCTATGGTATGACTGGCTGTGAAAGTGACTTAAAGAAAACAAAGCTTTTAGCTATAGGGTTTAAGAAAACCACTTTTAAAATTATTTAAATTTAAGGGGTAGAGTGTACAAATGGTATGTGGGTGGAACGGCAGGAGTGGGGGAATTTTTTTCATACATAAAAGTGTAGTTTTAATTTTTTTATTATTTTGAATATTATAAACATTTAAAGTGTTCTATATATGCACTTAATAATAGAAGCTTGAAAAACGTAGGTAGAAATTAGAGAGGTGTTGTTTTTCCCCCAAAGCTGGTTTTCAACATCCTCTTTTATCTTACTAAAGCAATTTTTATTCCTATTCTCCTGAGTGAGAAAGCAAAATATTCCTGGGACCAAATGCAATTAGGATTCATTAATAATATTTTTAACAAAGAGTAAATATTGGAGGAAAGCGTGTTATTTATAGTTAGCCCAAGAATTTATAATAATGTTTTTATTATGTATTGATTTATTTGGGGGTGGATATACCCAGTGGTGCTGAGGGGCCCACCCTCAGCATGATGTGGGTAGGGGAGGGAGGCCAAAAGACAATTCCCAGTAGCACTCTCAATGGATTATATGGTGCCGGGATTAAATTTAGGCTCCAGCATGCAAACCAGAAACTTCTTTCCTTTGCACCAACTCCATGACCCATAATAATGTTGCAAAACAATCGTGGATATATATGTGAATTTGCTTTCACCATATCATCAAAAGCTTGCTTCAAAAGTGATATTTAAGTACCACTTAAATACTTAAATACATCTTACATATTTTGAAGGTATCCAGAAATACCAAAGGGAGAGAAGCACAACTCAATGAATGAGAGTAGATATTTTTTAAAAAGTCTACATGGAGAAATTCCTGTAACTAGCAAACTAATAAAACTTATGAAAAAAATAAGATGTGCTATGGATTTATAACAAGATGAATATACAGGTTTCCTGCCACACTCTACTCTAACATCCCTCTACAGTCTCACTAATGACCTAGCAATGAAAATATGATGATAAAAGTCTGTGGCCTGTGTCCCTTGATTCTTCCCCCAATTGTATTAATGACCAAAATTTACTACTTCCCCTAAAACAGAATAAGTGCTTTTGAAGTTCCAATAATTATGGCACTAGGTTTGCAGAATATTATATATGCTCCACGGCATAGATCCCTCTCAAGTTGAATGACTCAGACATATGTTCTAAACTACCCCATGTCACATGTCCTTCCAGAGCCCAATATTCCTACTGACTGGAAGATGTGAGCTCATTAAATCATTTTTAAAATGGTTCAATAGAGCGGGTCAGGTCTCAATAAATTTCAAACTGGGAAATATAAAAAACAAATCTCACCAATAAAAACATTCAAATATTACTAAACAAGAATAAAACTCAGGGTGAATGACTAATGTGTTCAAATTCATTTCTTTTATGCCTCTAAGTGGCTAGGATTAGCATAAAGAGCTTTCTCAGAGTGTAGGCAACAATAAAAACTGCAATAACTCATACTTTGTAGTGAGTTTCACTTTTGAATCTGGATATTCTTTAATTTTCATAGTAGCCTTGGGAAGTAAACATCATTATCTTCATTTCAGAGGAGATGAAATTGAGAGATTAGTAATTTGCCTATAGCTACACAGTAAGTGAACTATATGCTGATTTCAGTCCCAGGCAATGGCACAAAGACTACCATATTACTAAAATTCTTTTTATTTATTTATTTTACATTTCTATAGTTTATATAGCTAGATGGTTTGTACTTGAAAGAAACATCATTAAGGTTACTGTCATATTAAAATGTGTAAGGATGCATAAGGTAAAAATGTGAAAACAGGCCCAAAGATAAAAGAATAAAAAATAACTGAGGTATATTAAAAATAACAAAAGAGCTGATATTTGCTCATTGTCATAGGTGAGGTACTATTCTAATTTTCATACAAATTAATCCTTCAGTCAGCTCCAAAATCAGTGGTCAACATGGCTAGATAATCCTGATCCCTTAATTCTGCAACCCACATCTAACCAACTATAAAATTTGCAGTTAATAGCTTCAAAATAGATCTACGGTTGATAATAATATTTGAACAAAGATCTACTTTCTCTAACCTTTTCCCTAACCTGCCACACCCTATTATTTTTTTCCTAGACCTGTCCTATCCAGTTTATTTCTAACCCAGTAGTCAGAAAAATCTCATTAAGCAATAAGTTAGATGTTTCCACTATTACTATGATAAGATCCTAATGGTTAAGTATATTGCATTTAAAACAAGTGTTCGGAAAGTTCTACTCTAAACCATGACACTAAAAACCAGTCAGTCATCTGTTCCAGCCTCACTAAGCTTGGTGTTTTGCCTAGAGCATTCTAGATAACTTCATCTTTATAAGACACTATGCATATTCTGTTTCTTGGCTAGAAAATTCTACTTTAAGGTATTGGCTTGATTTAGACCTTACTGGGCTCCAGGTCTCTGTTCAAATGCTATAATCACTTAAGATTTCTCCAAACCTATCATATATCATATAATATAGCAAATCTACTCACAGCTGCCCACTTTGAGCCATCTTTACTTTTTCTCTAGCACCCACATATCAGCAACTGCATATGTGCTGTACATGTTTGTTTGGGTGAAAGAAGAGTTTCACATCTTCACTGTGACAATGAAAAGTATAGAGACAGATTTTGTTTGTGTTCAAAACAGCTATAAGGCAGATTCTGTTTGCTACATACTTTAGATGTTCAATAAAAACATGTTGGACAAAAGAATGATTTAGCAATTCAGTGAGGTAAGTTCTATTCCTTTTCTTAAAAATAAGAGGAATAGGCATAGAGATACAATAACTTACTACAAATTACAAAAAAATCTTGAATAAAATCTGTGCAATGCATTTACCCAGCCACTGAACTACACAGCTTTCTAAATATACTCCTGTAACCTAAAATTTCCAGGGCCCCTACTGATAATGTACCGTACTTGTTCATTTTCTCTAGTCTTTATATAATTGTCTTTTAAAAATGTCATTAAAACCAGTATTCAGAAATTGGTTTCTAAACACAGTAACTAATAATAACTAGAGTTCCAAGAGACATATAGTTGGCAAATAATGAGACTGTGAGAGAGAAAACAAAGAATATTGTTAGAAAGTAAGGAAATTCTAACAAACTTATGGAACTATGTGAAAAGGTCATATACACCTGATAACTACCATAAATAAACATCATTCATTGTGTTCTCTTCAAATCAACTCCACAAAATAGGTATATTAGTGTAGTGTGTAGCAATCCATCTGACATGCCGTGGAAGCTGCCACATTGTCTTTTCCCAACGAACTAACAAGAATTGGAATAATAATAATAATAAATTCATGAGTTCAAACTGAAAATCACAAAGAAAAGGAATAAGGAAGATAAAGGAAAAAGCAAAAGAGGAATAGAAAGAGGAATGATAAAGAGGAAAAATGAGGGCTGTGGGAGAAGCTTTTTTAGGAGTAATCAAACTTTATGAAAATAACTTTGTCACAACTTTTTATTTATTTATTTTTTTTCAGTCAGACCAAAGCTTTATTTTTTTTTTACGTTCCATATTTCAACACAAAACTCACTATTGTTGTGGGAGTTATATCCCCAAACAAGATAACCCTAATAAGGAGGCATTTGATAATTAGTTTTCCATTCAAAGATTGTATGTTTTCAGGTTTTAGAAAAGGTCGCGCGGCCGCTAATGCGCGCGGCTCGGATCTGTCCCAGTCCCGAATCCTGGAGCCGTGTTAGTTGCTGCTCAGTGTCGCCAGGGTTCCATCTGGAGAAGGTGTGCTGGCGCCACCTCCTCCCTCCGGCCCCCCAGTGTTGCTGGCCCCGATTCGGGTCCGGAGCATTGTCCGGGCCGCGTTGCTCACCAGAATGCCTGCCGCTTCTCTCTGTCACAACTTTTTAATACTTATTTCAGGCAAGCTTTATTGATCTAATGAAATGTTACCGGGAAACAGTGTTTTCTCTTATTTATAAAACTTCACTATACCTCTGAATAATGACAAAGGGAAAAAGACAGATTTTCAATGGAGAAGTCAGCTACTACTGAAACTATGTAATGATCTGTGACATCATGAATAATGGGAAACAACATTAAAATTGGTATTATAAGGCATTGCAGTCAGTGATAAATCTAAATGATTAGACAAATTTAAACTGAGGAATTTCTGCAAAGCACTGACTTGGACTCTTCAAGCTTATTAATGCTATGAAAAGGCATTTTAAAAAGCATTTTAAAAGAAAAACTGATCCTGGCAACTAACACAATGCACGATTCTCATTAAAATTCCAGTGTGACAAAAAAAAAAAAAAAAACCCTGGCTGTAGGGGCCAGGGAGATGGGTCAGCTGTAATGATTCGTGTGCTCCCAGACCCAGACTCAAACTCAAGGACCATTGGGGCTGGAGTTATAGCCGGAGGGTAGGGTGTTGGCCTTGCACGCAGCCAACCCGGGTTTGATCCCAGCATCCCATATGTTCCTCTAAGCATTGCCAGGTGTAATTCCTGAGTGCAGAGCCAGGAGTGACCCTTGTGCATCACCAGGTGTGACCAAAAAAGCAAAAATATCCAATATAAATTCCTTCTTTTCCAGAACATAGAATGATTATTAGGAAGCAACTACTCTATCAGAGAATTATATTTCCCAAATTTATTTTATTATGCCCATCCCTGTACCTCGTTGAGTTTATATACCTATTCCCATGGAATATAAGAAGTCTCATTCAGGATGAAATTTTTAAGCAGCAGATGCACAATCACCCCCAAACTGGCAATGTTCTGTGGGCAGCTGAAGGCTGTCCATGCAGCAGGGGAATTTGAGAAGACTCAATGAGAAATGAAGAGCAAAAGGGCTAAAAAGAACAATTTGTGAATCAAAAGTTAGAAGAATACACCACAAATCTCCTGATTGAATGTGAGCAATGCTATTTTGGTTAAGACAAGCTTTTGAGATTATAGGGGTTTTTTGCATGTATTATTTTCACTATTACATTCAGAAATAAATTTTCAGCATATTTTCCTTAAAGAACACATCAGTAGCTTAGGTTTCCCCGTTACAAACTGCTTTCAACACTGTCTTCCCTATGGATAATATTCTCCATATTGAATTAAGATTTTATTAATATTTTTGGTTTTGTGTTTACCCTCTGAAGTATCCAATAAGCTTTATGAAATCAAGAATTCCATCTTTTCCCAAAACCTTGTGATGTAGTCATACAGAATATCATAAATTAATTAATGCTCTTGACTTACTTGACATTTCTATCTACTTCAGAATAGGAAGACAAATTGGAGTGGAAAATCAACAAGAAATTTTTGAGGGTAACTTCTTATTCTTAGAAAAATATTTAGCAAAAGTGACAATATTTCTAAGCCACTGAGTAAATATTTTGGATACAAATCCCTTCCTATATACTTCCAATCAGTTCAAGACTATTTCTTCTCCAAACTATGTACATAATAATGTGACTCACCTTACAATAGGAAAATCTATTGCCCCTCATAATTGTCTTATTCTTATCCTGTTTCCAAAACAAAGCAGAAATACCTAATACAAAGCCTTATTGTTCTAGTTAATATGGTTATCCTCCAAAGCAATGTATGTAAGATACTGACTGTCAAATCTCATGAGGATCATTGTATGCTTCATATGAACTATAGAGAAAAAAGTTCACTCAGTTTATAACAAGAACAGTTATTAAGGAAAACAAATTTGTACCCTGGACCAGTTGTCACTTTGTTCAAGGTACAATCGAAGAAAGGCAAATGAAGTTATGGGTGCTGGTTACGGACCTCAGTAAAAATGGTAAAGGAAAAAGTGCTGAGTAGATGTCAAAAAAATAAAATATTCTCATGATTGTAATAAAAATGAAATAATGACTTTTTAAAAAGATATAAAATATAGTTATAGCTCTCAGGTTTTTAACTGCATCTCTTCTTTTAAAATTCAAATTTCTTTCAAGTGTGTAATGTCATATTTTCTAGTCCATGTCTCCTCAGTTGTCCTCACCTTCTGATATTCTTCTTAGCATTTTCCTCATGTAGAGATGATTTTCACTCCTAGTCTATTGCAGTCATACCCAAAACTGGTGCTCTGATAATTTCACTATTTTAGAAGTCAGAAAACTGATCCATCTATCATGACAGCCTCTCATTTCCATAATATGTTGTCTCAGTAGTCATTTTTCCACCTTTTACCAACAATACATAGGATCCAAGACAGATCCTGTCATCACTGAAAAGCATACCTACTAACTGATTATCTGCTCTAACACTTCCAAATGACTTATACAAAAACCATTTCTTAAACTTTCTCATTTCTGTATACTCTTTACCCTGTCTGATTATAGTAATTATAAAAATAATTTTTATTAACATCACCTCCTTTATATCTTCAGGTTCCTCATTCACTGTCACAACTCAACAGCTAAACAGTAATATTCCTTACACACATACTGAATTGCTTTGATAGTCTGTGTCCTTGCAGATATCAACCTGGTATTTGATCATTACAGATTCATCCAATAATAGCAAATACATTTTTATGACCATAGAGTTTAAGAAATTCTTTACCTATCAAGAATATCCAATTACTTATACACTGCAATGATAAGTTCATGTCATTGTGGTTATGCCATATGACCACCTTCACGATGCCTGGTACTCCTTAGTTTTCTTAAAATTTTTAGTCCACACCCTACCAAAAGTTCCTCTCATTCATTTATGCATTTACCTCTATAATCTGTTTTCCAGAATAGAATAATTGCTTCCATTCTGTTTATGACTTATCTCTCTGTTTCTGAACCCTATTTCCTTCTCCATGAAATACTATTTTACCCACTAAATTAATAGTTCCATATTCTTTTTCTAATAACTAATTTCAGCAAACTAATATCACCTGTTAAGCAGCATCCACAGACATGACCTATGACTATATTAACCTGTAATTTTCTTCTGCAATTGCTCATTTGTTCATAGTTGTAAGCTTCATCAATGGTCTCTCCATTGTGTTTATACTTCTTCATTTTTCTCTGTCTTAGAGTTGGGGTAAGCCACACCTGCTGATACTCACAGCTGACTATTGGCTCTATGCTCAGGGATAACTCCTGGCAGACTGAGGGGACCATATAGAGTGCAGGTATAGAAGGTGCATTTGTCATGTGCAAGGCAAGCAGCTTACCAGCTGTACTATCATTCTGCCACCCTCACCTTTCACTTTTTATTAAAGGTACATAAATGGTGCTTTAATCACCGACACTCCAATAAAGTAGCTTTCAACTAGAACAATACATACCTTTGCCAAAGTAAATGAAAAATCATTTGTCTTCATCTTACAGAAGAATTCATGAAGGAAGGAAGAAAGGAAGGAAGGAAGGAAGGAAGGAAGGAAGGAAGGAAGGAAGGAAGGAAGGAAAGAAGGAAGGAAGGAAGGAAGGAAGGAAATAATTCAGTAAAATTAGACACAACTGATTTATTTCTCACTTTTTTTGGAAAAATATCTAAATTTACAAGGCCTTATCTTATTGGTCCTTTACCACTTTTTCATATGATATTTTATCTTCCAGTTACATATAATCCCTGAATCTATTTTATTAACTGGCTTTCATACTTACTGTTTTCCCATTTAAGAGTGAAGCCTCTGAAGGTAATTTCCTTTGTTTATCATTATCCCTAATAACTAAGACAGTGCCTGGTCCATTCTATAATCGCTTGTTAACTGACTCATTGATTTAACCATTACATATTACAAAAGCAAAGGCATCTTGCCCCAGAATCTTTACTTACATTTCACACTTCTGTGCTTCTAGGAATAGCATAGAAATGACAATTTATAAACAACCCAATCCAAAAAATAACATAGAAAATGTTCTAATCTCCTATTTCTAAGTAATTTTTTGTATATTTCTTAGTATATTAACATAGCAGTTACAATAGCACTAAATATTTATTTATTCATTCCTCTCTACATCCAGTGATTACTTCAACTTGTGTTCTCTCAAAATCCATCAATCCTAGCGCCACATACTGTGACTACATTTGGAGATGGAGCAGAGGAGTCAAAAAAAGATAACATGTTAAATAGCTATTTAATTAGTAACTATTATTAGTTATTAAAGCTGGCAATTAATACTCTCTGACTGGACTCCTTCTAAGATATAAAGGCTAAGACATAGATGCACATATGAATGTAAGCCTAAGAGAGAAGTTCAGAAGAAACCCAACCTTTACCTTGGAGATGGGACAGAGGAATCAAAGAAGATAATCATTTTATAATAGAATTACTAGGTTGATAATTAATACTCTTTCTAGAACTCCTTCTAGGATGTAAAGACTAAGACATAGATGCATATATGAACATATGTCTAAGAGAGAAGCTCAGAAAAAACCCAACCCTTGATATCAGACTTATACAGAATCGTGAGAAAACTAATTTATGGTTTTTAAGGCAACCAATGTGTGCTACTTTGAAGAGAAGCTCTAGCATTTGAGGACTGCTATCAGCAATATAATATGCCTATATTTGGAGCATCTGTTACTCAATTACACCTTTTTTAATTAACTACATTCAACAAAGATAGTAAGATTCACACACCTTAGTTTGTATATACTATTTTTATTCTTTCCAAAGTATGGCATATTCTAACACTATATCTCAGGCTACCTGGTTACATAGCTTTTAAAAAAAGCTAAGGAAGCATGAATTATATCTTTGCACTTAAAACTACATCAAGGTAGTGCAGACAATGCATTAAAGGATGTGGAAGTCTAATGCACCTTTTTTACCTTTCGCCATTTCAAGTTCTTTGTGTAAATATAAATGTCAAAATTTGATCTTGTTCTATTGATCTTTAGGTAGTACAGCTTTAGAAACTTCCTATTCAAGATACCTCTAGTTTATGTCACAGATTTCCACAAGGAATATTTCAAAAGCACAACCAGAAAGTGTTCTACTCTTAAATTTACTTTTTTTACCACAAAAAATTCTCCAAGATTAGAAAACTATCATTTCAGGTGAGCTGAGTGACTCAGTAGTATTGTAGAATAACATGAACATTTTTATATTTTCACTAAGGGAAGCTGAAATTACTGTGGTCATTGAGGATTCATGAGAATGTTCTGATAGCAAATAGCTTACACAATGTGCTCTTTTACCCAGGAGTTGAGCAAAGAATGGATTTGCTGTTTTCACATCTAAATAATTTGAGACCATGTTCATAAAAGGTTTCATCTTTTTGTAATGGCAAGCTGATCTATGGAATGAAGTACAAAGAATAAAATGAAAATAACTTAAAGGACCAGTAGTATTTTGTAAGATATTCTCTTTCATTCTGGTTATATGACTGTATCAATGTACCACTGTTATCCTGTTGTTCATTGATTTGCTTGAGCAGACACCAGTAACGTCTCCATTCGTCCCAACCCTGAGATTTTAACAGCCTCTCTTTACTCATCTTTCCCAACTATTGGAGGCTCTTTCAGGATAAGAGGAATGAGACAGGTTATTGTTACTGTTTTTGGCATATCAAATACACCATGGGGAACTTGCCAGGCTTTTCCATGTGGGAGGGATACCTTTGGTAACTTGCTTGGCTCTCCAAGATGCATTTCCATTCTGATCATACATACCAAAATCATCTGTCTCCATTTCTTTTTTAGATATGTCTACTATACATGTAGTTTTTCATATTTACTTAGGAGCATAGTTTGGGAAAGCTGAATTACATGTTTCATGATCACAGCATATTTGGTTTTGTGTGTGTGTGTATATATATATATACATATATATGTAGTATATATAGCAGAGTACTTTAAACTTATCCATATTGAAATACTTTACATACCTTAAACATATACCTTAAGATGCTTTCACTCATATTTTATATTCTCATATAAATCCATTTTAATGTGTATCTTTAGTTATGTTCTTACTATTAAAATTTTAAACATATTATCCAGAATCCAGCTGAAAAGTCTTATCAATGTATACCTTACCCAGGAGTTCATGTACATTTCTATTTGCTCACAGGTTTCCCACTAATGGGACAAATAAATTTAGCTATATGTCCACTTTCATTGCCTTTGACAAATGTAATTATTTTTGTTTTGTAGTCACACCTGGCTGTTATAAGGGCTTACTTCTGCCTATGCACTCAAGGTTCATTCCTGGTGGTCTCAGGAATACTACATAGGGTGACAGGGATCAAGACCTATTCCATTCACTTGCTAGACAAATGTTTTACACACTGTACTAACCCTATGGCCCCAAATTCATCTATTTCAAGTTGTCTAAGCAAATTTATTCTATTTTTTAAATTTTTTTGAATTGTTTGAGGTCCTGTGATTTACAATATTGTTAATGATAGTTTCTCATGCACATAATTCCAACACCACATCAAATCACCAGTGTTCCTACCTTTTTCCCCCAAACATTGCAATTACCGTTCATTTCAGATACCCCAAACTCAGTCGTTTAGATCAGTTCTCCCATTGTGACATCCCACATAGCCCCTGACCAGCACCAGAATAATCTCTGAGTGCAGAGCTAGCAATAACCCGTGAATAAACCTTAGTGTGACTCAAAAAAACAATCAAATAAACAAAAGAATAGTATGTACTTGTAAGAAAGAAATAATCCATGCAATTTGTCATAACATAAATGGAACAAGAGGCCATCTTGTTTAATAAAGTCAATCTGAAGAAAAGAAATAGACACAGAATAATCTCTCTTATATGAGGAATTTAACATCAAACAGTGGCAATTTTAATTCCAGAATCTTATTGTCAATTATGGTTATAACACTAATTATTACATTGTTCATTGTAATAATAAAGGATTTGGTGACTCCCCAGTATTGATAATGCTAACAACAGCTTGAAAATTATCTTCAAAATTATATTTCCATTCTTTAAAAATTGGACAGTCCTATTCAAAGATCTAGAAAGACATAGAGTCATGAATATAGATTCATATAATATACCAAACTCTTACTATTTTTGTATGTACTTATATTTGTCTACATAATCTATTTCTTTAGAAATTACCTGATACAGATATTGTTGCTCCTGGTAAAATTTTTCATTATTTTCTTTATTTTTTCTGTCCATGACTTTTAATTCTCAATTAAAAATTGTATTCATTAATTCACTTCAAAATTTATCTGAATGACCCATAAATCTTGAACTGTCCTCTTACTTCTGTTTTAAATTCAGATCACAGATCTAATCCCACTCAAAACTCAAAATCAACATGTCCAAACCTGAATTAATTCTCAAGCCAGTCTTTATTACCATTTTTAAAGTCACAATTACGCTGTTAATTGGGTTTTAGATTGCATAAACCTCTAACACCTCCACCTAATCATTCTATTCTTTTCTCCACACTTTTTATTTGCCAGTGCCTGTGGATTTTTTTTTACATGACCCTTCATCTTCCTCATCATGTATACTGCAAGTTTCCATTTGTACCTACATTGCATCTCTTATACATTGCTATCCTTATTGAATTCTTTGTCATGTTTCTTCCTGCCTAATTTACTCCACATCATAAAATATTTATAGAATAATGCTCTGACTCCTTAAGCTGGCATTTGACACCGATTTTACTTTCTTATACAAACTAGAGCCAGGACCTATAACATGGAACTAGAGTCTGGGTACCAAGACCAGATATTGGCATGTGTCATCTTTTGATAATGTGGTATTATAGCTAGTGAGTATTGAAAGCAGTTTAGTTTTCTCAGAATTAAATTCTCTATATGTTACTCAAATGCATAATTTATGAAAACAGGATGAGCATGTTACTGGTAATAAAACCAACAGTATAAACACCTGGAGATTCTGACGATGCAGATCTCAAAGGATTCACTTCCTGAAATGATTTTTGAACTATCAATCAGTTGGCTAGAGGGATTCATGCCTCTGTCTAGACATTACTCTTCAAAACTATTTCAATAATTTTTTCCTGGGCCAAAGAGATAGTAGAGGGATTACAGTGCTTGTCTTACATACAACTGGTCTGGGTTCAATCCCTGGCACTAGATATAAACCCCACAAGGAATTATCACTGAGTACAGAGCCAGGAGCAAACTCTGGGCACTGCTGCAATCCAAAAAGAACAAAAGCAAACAAAGAAAAAACAGTAAAAATAAATTAGATAATTATTTTTGTTTGATTTGAGTTTGGGTTTTTGTGTCACAGCCAGAGATACTTAGGGGTTACTCCTGGTTCTGCACTCAGAAATTTCTCCTGGTAGTACTCAGGGGACCATATAGAGTGCTGGGATTTAACCCAGCTTGGCTCATGCAAGGCAACTGCCCTACCTGCTGTACTATCATTCTGTCCCTAATTATTATTTTTATCCTTTCTACATGTGTTAAGATAACAATGCTATTAAAATATGTACAGTGGTCAAAAAGACTGTACAGATTTTTGTCTTGCATGTGACTGTCCTTGGTTCAAATCCCCAATACTGCATATGGTCCCACACACAACACCAGGAATCACTCCTGAGCACAGAACCAGGAATAACCTCTGAACACTGCTGAGTGTGCCCTGAAACAAAATTAAGTAAAAGATATTAACAGGAAAGCATACATAAGAAAAACATAATTTCACAGGTAATTAAAAACACAAAAGAAATTGAACAACCAACAGAAAATATGTGGAATCCACCAATTCAATGTTTCAATAATGGTGATTTTAAGAATGATGGAAATCTGAAATTCAAACATTAAATAACTAAAATATCAAACTCATTCTAGTAATGTAATAAGACCTTCAAAATGCAAAACTATCAGTCACCTTAAAATCCTCAAAAGTTTGCCAGAATAATGCAGTCAACTGAAAAGCGTCAAAACCAAAACACTACTTTTAGTTTTGACAATGGCTATAGACAGAAAAAGTATATTAACTCTCATTTTTTCTACATTTTTAATACACTCATACCACTACCTATTACATAGGGCAACTTGCTAAACCTTGCATCAGCAGATGCAGTGGTTCCAAGTAGTAAGAATAAAATTGATGTTTTTAATGGAGTTCACATTGACAGAGTGACAGCTAAGAAATAACAAGGTGAATTGTTCCATTCCATGTTAGACCAGAGAACAGGAACAGAGAAGGTTATATGCCCTCCTTTACATGGAAAGACGAGAACAAATGATCACCTAAAATTTAAGCCAGAATGTTAAAGATTATATGCAAATAGCAATAAACTTCAGCAGGATGTGCATGTCCCTGTAGAAAAAAAAAAAGACAATGTACAGGGAATTTTGTTTATAAAAGAACAGAAAATAGTATATAAAATATATTATTTTTAGTGCATACCACAGTGCTAAAGTGTGGAACTATAATCTTGAATATAGCCAATGGCTCAATGTTTATTTTCAAACGTGAAAACATTTAGAAACTAAATTTGCTACCATAGAGTATATGCAATTTGGGTAAGATGATTTAGTTTCAAAACTACACTTAAAAGAAAAAAACATCATTTAAAATAAAATGTGTTTTCAACCTCAGAATACTTATAACAATAGTATGACTCTAATTGTTCTAATATGCTTGCAACATTTCATTAGGTTTAATTGTTTTTTTTTCCCATTTGGTCATATTCATTCACTCAAAAATTATGAAAAATATAATCTAATGAACAATGTTTGAAACTCCTATCAATATATTTTCCTTTTTTGAAGAAATGGACTGGAGCAATAGCACAGTGGGTAGGGCATTTGTTTTGCACACGCGTGACCCAGGTTCGATTCCGCTGTCCCTCTCAGAAAGCCCGGCAAACTACAGAAAGTATTCCACCCACATGGCAGAGCCTGGCAAGCTACCCGTGGTATATTCAATATGCCAAAAACAGTAACAACAAGTCTCACAATGTTACTGGTGCCTGCTAGAGCAAATCAATGAACAATGGGACGACAGTCCTACAGTGCTTTATGAAGAAATATTAGTTTTGGCCATTATGGCATGCAACACATACACTGAGGTCATCATGTTTGGTCCGTTAACTATCTCACGATGATTCAATACAATTTTTAAAAATAAAATAAAATAAAACAAAACAAAATAAAACAAAATAAATATTAGTTTACTAACATTCATCTGGCCAATCAAAACTACATGTGGTTTTTCTAAGTACTTGATCTAGTTCATCAAATTTTTAAATTATAAAAGACATCAAAAGTTTTTTTTTTTTTTCTTTTTGGGTCACATCTGGCAATGCACACGGTTTATCTCCTGGCTTTTCTCTCAGAAAATACTCCTGGCGGTACTCAGGAGACCATATAGGACACTGGAAATCAAACCCGGGTCGGCAGTGTGCAATGCAAAAGCCCTACCTGCTGTCCTATTGTTACTTTTGCTAACCTATACGGTGACAATGAAGTAACACCATACAATGATAAAAGTTACTTGAATTTAAGCTTACTGATGGTTTAATCCAGCTGAATATATTTCCCTAATTGGTACTTGTCAGAAAAATATCTGCATCATATTATGCAAAGTTTTATAAGACAATAGGCCATCATATCCAGTGTTTACTCCAGAATTCAGGATGATAAAGGGAAAAAAATCTGTTCCCATGTTGCAGCAAATGACTGCCCCTGAATCATAAAGTAAAGTGTCTTTTTGTCAATCCATACTGGCAGCATTCATTTGATCCCGGTCATGAGAAATGCAGAAGCAGGAGACAAGGCTAATGGCCTGGAGTCTCTGCCAGTTTTTCATAATACTTCACGTCTCTTGGCAGACAGCCTGCTTCAACCTTAGAATGGAAGAAACTAAATATCAATGAGGAGGAAGCACCTGCCTCAGCCAGTGAATTTGACCTACACATCACCTCAATCTGCATAGCAACTTTCTTTCAAAGCTCTAGTCACATATACTGCCTCATCTGTTTCTGTAACATCCATTGAGGTAGGCAAAAACTAATGTTATCACCTTTTGCCAAATGGAAAATAGGAAGTGTAGAGGGATGATATGCAAAGTCTGAGGCATCCTAGAATCCAGGTTGTAACATAAGCACTCTTTCACTCTAGAATCTATTTTCTGCACATGTTGACAAGTAAAGTGTACTTGGCATCAAGAAAGATGATTCAGCATTCAAATCTTTTTCAACACATTTTTGCAGGACTAAAGTTTTAGAATATTTAAGATGGACGATCGGCTAATTCTTAAGTGGAACGTAATGCTTATGTTTTCCTAATACTAAAACCAAATTCAAATAGTGTAAAATAAGGCCTTCCATGTGTTTTCATACTGGAAATTATTTTTGTATCTCTTTTAAGCAACAAATCAATAAAAACAAACACATAAGAGGAATCTTTATCAGAAATAGAATATGGTTTAGGGTCAATTTCAATAACTGCAAGGTATTACAGAAATGCACTTACAGTGATCAATATACATTTTTCTTACTCAAGAGGCTCTTATGCTGATGTGCTTATATTCAACAAGGGAAAATGTGTTGCACAATGAAAACAAAAGAAATTGCTTGATTTATGTGACTGCAGTAATGTTTCAGATATTCAATCTCTGATGTTTCAGGACAGTACAATTATCATTCACTTACAAAATATATTAATTCTAAATTAAAAGCCTATCAAACTATGCGGAATTTTGTTGACTATCTGATTTGGCACACTGTGGATCTGTAATTAGCACAATGGCACTAAAAATATGCATTTAAGGAGCAAATTGATATTAAATTCCTAAGTAAACAAAGAATCTACCTGAAAGTTCATAGAAAAATCACAACATGATGAAAACACAACATTTACAACAAATAAAATATGATATTATTGCAGTATGATGTTTTATACTGTATAAGAAAATATATTGCCATAAAATATCTTAGATTTATAATTAAAATTGACCCAAAATATTACTTTTTTCTAACCAATAAACAAGTAGTCCAATGTAGAGCAGACCAAATTTTTTAAGATAATAAAAGATAGATAAAAATGTATTATTTAACCCATTTTTGAAAACCATAACCAAATGCCTTGCTATTTTCCTGGAGTGCTCTAATGTAACACTTAGTTGCAGTGTATAGTTAATATTTCATATGACCCATCAACTGTCCTTTTAAGACCTTCAGAATAATGTTTTCAAATGCCCTTCAAAAAAATAAATCATCCTGACTTCAAGAATGATCAAATGTATCTCAAGTTACTGTGCTGTGGTTTTACATTAAGTAAAGAATATCTACCAATGGTTCAAGTAATTTGCACTTTAGAGAGAGTGTGATTTTTTTTTCATTTTTATTTTGTCTACTCAGCCATTTTCTTCTTTGAAAAAAACTAAAATTCTTTGTACTATTTCTTCAAATAACTGTCCTTGAAATTATAACACTGGGGAATATAGTTACAGTTTCTAGCATAATATCCTATGTATATCGGTAGTGCTGTTTAGATCTGCAATGCTTTATCTTTTGCTGATATAGACAATCAAAGATAAAACTGGGTCATTTGCAGGATCCTATGGGTATGTAAGACAGAGTTATAAAATCTTGAAATATAAAATAAGGAATAATAAGACCATAAAATATATTGCTTGTCACCTTTCTACTTGGTCTCATTTGTCTGTTATACATGGTAGGTGCTCATACTATAGCTTTGACAATAAAGTTCAGACTTATCTAATTATAATACCCAAATATAAGTTAATCAGTGATTGTGATGTATAAATTTAATCAAAAATGAAGTGACCTACTTATGTTGATACTGAAGACATTTAATTTTTCATGACTACTCCACATGAATCTGTCTCCACAGTATCCTAATCTTCCCTGTGAGCTGCTCCTTCAAAGATACAGAATCAAGTGAAATATGATGAAATAAAGATCATGAAGGAAAAAGTGGAACACAGCTTCAATTGTTTATCTGGCAGCTATTTTTATATTTTGTTAGTAATTCCTTGATAAACTAACCACATTTAGACATTCTTATTAAATATGTGTTCATTCCTCCTAAATTTTTAATTCCAATTTTACTTATAAATTTTTTTTCCTCAAACCAGTACCATGAAATAGTGGCCCCAGGTTTCATAAAATTATTTCACAAATAAAGAAAGCCAAAGAACTTAGGTTAAATAATAATATTGAATAACAGGTTTAATAATAATATT
Source organism: Sorex araneus (assembly GCF_027595985.1). NCBI lineage: Eukaryota > Metazoa > Chordata > Mammalia > Eulipotyphla > Soricidae > Sorex > Sorex araneus. The sequence continues at coordinate 56,752,489 of NC_073304.1, forward strand.
GAATAATATTACAATAATGTGTAAGTCTATAATCAAGCTAAAGACAGAATCCTATTTCTGGAGTGTGTCTTTCTACACAGGCATCCAACCAACAGCAGAAAAAGAAAACAAAACACAAGTGGAACTGTCCAAGATCTCAGAGTTGTCTCATTCATCCGAGCTGAGAAATTAAACTGTTTGTTGCCTACATCGATAGAATACTCTCCTGTTGAAGCATCTATTTAGGGTACCAGAGCTTTATTGTGGGGAAGCATCCAGTAAGAAGAAAAGTGCCTGCCATAGACAGGGGTTGAGGGGAGGATGGCAGGAAGGAAACTAGGAACATTTGTATGGGAAATGTACACTAGTGAAGGGATGGTGTTCAAATATTATATAGACTAAAACTCAACCATGATAACTCTGTATCTCACGGTGACTCAATTAAAAATAAATAAATAAAATAATGTAATTTTTTTAAAAAGTCACTATCACAGAGATGTGGCAAAATAGGCAACAATACATCTGGAAGTTAGCAAAGTCCAGAGAGTAGTATAGAAAGCAGAAACTGTATTTGAAGCAAAACTAGTTAGGATTCCTTCATTCAGGCAAATAGAAGCACAAACTAGAACTCTTGGTAAGTGATAGTGGAAAAAATTGATAGAAAAAATATTCAAGGTATTGAAGTAACTTTTCCAATTGGATCTACCTACAAATTTCCTAAAGACTCCCTTGACTGTGACCTAAGTGTTGAATGGTTCCTAAAGACTTCCTTCAATGTGGCCATCTCTCTGTGTTTAAAAAAACTCTTGTGATTTTAAAGTAAAAGTGTCATTAAAATAAATTTCTAAATTCTGATGAAAGTAAATCCTAATTTGCCGAAATTAATGGGCCAGATGTTGTTTTCACTTCTAATACTGACTCCTTGCTCTAGGCCCATAGTAACTACCACTAAAAATGCTTTCACAGCCTTTTCACCAATTATGCTTCTAGTATTTTTCATTTACATCAATTTAATCAGTTAAAGTCTGTTCATACATGTGTCTTAAATTCAAGAAAATATAATGGCTTCTATCAACACTTAATATATATAAATACTACTAGTTCTATAAGTACCATCTCAGATACATCTTTCTGTATGATATTTTTCTGGATTCTTAACTAAATATTTTTCTCATATAATATCATAGCATAGAAATCTAATTTTGCATATTCATATTCTATTTTGGGGCTGGAGCGATAGCACAGTGGTTGGGCATTCGCCTTTCATGCGGCCGACCCGAGTTTGATTCCTCTGCCCCTCTCGGAGAGCCTGGCAAGCTACTGAGTGTATCGAGCCCAAGCGGCAGAGCCTGGCAAGCTACTCGTGCGTATTGGATATGCTAAAAACAGTAACAATAAGTCTCTCAATGAGAGACATTACTGGTGCCTGCTTGAACAAATCGATGAGCAACAGGATGACAGTGATTCTAATTTGATTTATAGGATTTGTGGACTGTGATAATTCCCAGACATATTTTTTACATATTTTCTTTATTCTCTAATCACTCGCATCACACTACATATTATAGCTGATTTTTTGTGTGGATGTGTGTCTTGGTCGGGGATGCTGAGGATGGAACCTAGAATTCACACATACATACAAGAAAAGTGCTATACCACTGAGCTACACTCCCAGCCCCCTACACCTGATTTTTTTCACTCACATTATACCTCAACATACTCTTAAGCTGCATAGTATATTCTGAGACATGAGAATATTCTTTTTCTTTTATTTTTTCTTTTTGGGTCATACCCAGCCATGCTCAAGGGTTACTCCTGGCTCTGCACTCAAGAATTACTCCTCCAAGTGCTTGGGGGACCATGTGGGATGCCGGAAATCGAACCCACGTTGGCCGCATGCAAGGAAAATGCCCTACTCACTGTACTATGACTCCGGCCCCACAAGAATATTTTTCAAATAATTAAATTTGATTAAATGATTAGACATTTCAACTTAATTTTTGCTTTGCTTTTCTACATGTATTAACTTTGAAAATGAGATTAAAAATCTTTGACATCTAAGTGTTTGTTTTGTTGGCATGTAAAGTTTCAGTTAAAATATGTTCTAGCTATCAATAGCTATCACTGAAGCTACATAAGCTTTATAGACCACTTTAAGGAAATGCTATTCTCTATTGGAGACACATAACACACCCATCCCTATTTAGGCCTTACTCCTGACTCTGTGCAAAGGATTCACCCCTGATGATGCCCTTGTGGGATGCCAGGAATCAAACTGGGATCAACCATGTGTTGAAAGGCAAGAACTTTTCTCTATATGCTCTTTCCCAGTCCCTATTCTAATTGTTCTACGTTTTCAAGGGCATATCTTAGTCAATGTTTGGAATTCAATATGGTTTCCTGATCTACTGAAATATAATTTGTTGGAAAGTAATGGGCCCTCATTTCATTGCACAAGAAAAAACTTTCTAAATTCTAAAAGCATTAATATATGAACATTATTATCTTTATAAAATCACACAAAGTTTTAGCTTTTATACTTGTCACTTGGGATCAACTTGTAATCATTAGTAAATTGTGTGTTAAAGGGACAATAGTAATGCATTTGTAAGGTTATACACCATATTTAGGGGATAATTCAATGAAAGTTTTATTCAACTTAAGTAGAAATGTAAAAGAACAGGCCTTACTTTCAAGCCTTTCTCAAAATGTCAAAAAACAATCAAAACTAAAAATTTTTCAAATAAAAACGGACCCATATCCAGAGCATAGAATAAATTATAGAATGGTGATTTAATTTAACCCTCTTCTCTCAGCTATATACTGAAATACATAGTTCTGAGCCAATCTAGTATAGAAAATCATACACTAAAAGAGTTATACAAACTATTGAGACTTTTATGTATAGAAAAGAGTTTTATAAAGGATTGCAAATTTCTTTTTTGCCTTCAAAATTATATGCTTCTACTATTTTATTTCAGATTTTAAGTAGAGATAACTTAAATATAACTAATAGCACACTGTATGTGCTTTCTCTGAATTAAGCTATTTTTCCTTTATGTTTTCTCAAACAAGTTGAGACTTCATAGGGATAAAATGCATTAGACAAAGGGATATCGTTGAATGAGGTCATTTATGGAAGAATATCCCAATATAGTTATGCTTTCTTGGTATTACTCAGAAACAAATATAACCTCTGTTCTAGGAGGGGGTTCTGAAAGATCTAATTTCAGAAAGTTAAAATCACCAGTGATTCATTATAGATCTAAACTTGAGTAAGTGTAGTGTATCTCATTATACTTGAATATTTTTTCTTTGCTTTATTGGGAACCATTACAGAGCACTCCTGAAATAAAAAATTTCCAGGGACCATGAAGAAGAGTAAAAACCAATGAGAATAACTGAAGTCAAAGGCAAGGCAAGATAATCTAAGTTATACAATGATAATTCAGTAGGAATAAGCATGTTGAGACACCTTGCAGAGCATTGCCATTATTTTCTTTTTATTTTTCACGTTTGTATCCCTAATTAGGTCTAATTGGCTCTCACATTTTCATTTGTATTGCAGTTATAAGACACCAGAAACATTTTCTATATGTACATACTAAACACATATATATACATATATATAGAGAATATAGCAGTTTGCATAATTATAGCAGTCTGTGTAGTTATTTTAGAGTTCACATACCTAGTTTAGGAATTCATATACCCAATGTAATTATTTTAGGAGCCAATATAGTTTTAGTCTACCTTTAATTTTTTACTTAAACATATAAAGGACAAAAATCACAATACTTTTTTTTTATATTTTTTAAAAAATAATTTAACAGAGCATCTTAATAGTCATTATGCTATCACATATTTTTGTCATGACTATAATATTTTTTATGGATTTGTAGGATTTGTACCAAATCTCAAAACTCATCTGCAGTATGTATGAGCAAATACTAATGTGAAGTCTGTTTGCAGCTAATGTCAGCAGAATTTTTCTCTAGGTACATTTAGGTCCATGCTAAATCAAAAATTGAAATTAAAAGTTCTAAAATAGAAACGAGAGAAATAGTACAGTGGTTAGTACACTTTTCTTGTATTCAGATGATCCAGGTTCAGCTCCTGCATTTGATTTTCAGAGCATAGATTCAAGATTAAGCCCAATCAAGTATGGCCAAATCCCACCTCCACCCTCCCCAAAGTATGAAGATATCAGTCAGTCAGTCAGTCAGTCAGTCACTGTCATCCCGTTGCTCATTGATTTGTTCGAGCGGGCACCAGTAACGTCTCTCATTGAGAGACTTATTGTTACTGTTTTTGGCATATACAATACACACGGGTAGCTTGCCAGGCTCTGCCGCTCGGGCCGGATACTCTCAGTAGCTTGTCGGGTTCTCCGAGAGGGGCAGAGGAATCGAACTCGGGTCGGCCGCATAAAAGGCGAATGCCCAACGGCTGTGCTATTGCTCCAGCCCCATGAAGACATTAGAAAATAAAAATAAATATGTAAATATAGAAAATAAACAAATTAGTATTATCCTATAAAGTAGCACAAAAGCTTATAATATATAGCATAAAAGAAATGGTAAAACTTTAAACAATGCTCTAAAGTAAAACTTAACTTTGCTATAATTTATCATATGTAGGCTTCAGCTATAGTATTGCATATATTTTGGTGATATATGTTTTGTCTTTGTCAATTAAACAACAATTTAAAAACCTACATAAACTAGAAATAATAATTTAGACTATTACTTACACTCTATATGGTGTTTCTCCATGTTTTATTTTTGGCCTCTATATGCTTAATGTTGTCACTTTATTCATTTTTATTCTGAAAACAGGACTAAAACCTTGAGCTTATTTAGCTTTATTTTACAGATAAGACACTGAGGTTGAGAGAGGCTTCATTATATGCCCAATGTAACTGAATCTGAAACCACATCAGAGTACAAATTCCTTTTGTCAGCTATAAAATAGGAAAATTCTGGTAAACTGGATTCATATTAATGATTTTAATATTTAATCTTCATAATATTATGAACCAATTGTTTATTAAATATAAGAATTTTTAAAAGTGAAAGAACACCAGCTTTTTTCTTAAAAGAGAATTAGTAAATATAAAGGAGAAAGTATGTCTATTTTTCTGCCATCAACTTTTTGTAGTATTTATTCTGTTCATTTTCCCCTTCTTTAAGAATACTGGTAGAGGATATATTTTCTTATAACCCAAATTCTCCGTTATTTAAGTTTCTCATATGGTAAATTGTAACAATAACAATGCCTACTTCATAGGGCTGTCATGAGGTTTAAATATGGATAAAGGAATGAAAGAGACTAGTACAACCTGGCATAGAGTAATACTGCTATTATTATGACTGTTGTTAAACAACAACAATAACCAAAACTTATCTTGTCTTCAACGATGAAGAAAGTCTCTAAAATGCTTTATGCTGTCTTATATGTATCTTAAACACATTAACTGTAAAATTATCATTGAATCTAGTAACTCCCAACACCAAATGTAAAGAAAAGCTACTGCCACCAAAATCCGGGTTCAAGACACCAAATCTCGATGGACATGATCTCTGGTGCTCAATGTCATTTGTGTCCTTAGCATCTACTCTAAAGCAGCAACCTGCTAGTTACTTTGTAATATAAAATATCTCATGTCATCTCTCTACCCAAACCCTTTGTGATACCCTATCCCTTTCACATTGCAAGGCCAGTCCTTAAGGCTTACTTCTCTCTCACTTTCCAGTGAGTTCCCTTCACCTCCTCCTCTTTAGCTATAAGTAAATTTGGGCTATTTTGTAGATATGTAGAGCTTGAGCTCACTCTTCCCTCTCAGTTTCTGATACTGTTCCCTCATCTGAAAGGATGTTTAATTCTGATCACCCTTAAAATATCAGCCCTCCCTCTCCAACTTCACACCCCACATGGCACTTTTAATGTTTTCCCTCATAGCTCTTATCATCACCTAATATCAATTAATTAATTGATCTAGCACCCCTGACTAAAAGAAAAACTCATTATTACAACGACTTTGACATTTGCATTCATAGTGCTCTTGACTAATGCCTACAGAAAAATATTTGTTGAATAAATCGATCAAGCAAGGCTTCCTTCAGGCTTTCTTGTTTCTGAAATAGCTCTGAAAAATCTGTTACATTTGAACAGTCAGAAATCATGCAAAAGCCAGTGTGACAAGAAGAATAAGCCCAAGGAAACTCACAGAGATAGGGCAAGGAGAAGCTGTCGAGTTTGTGAAAGCCAAATATTCAGGTTTATTATTGCACGCTGTGTGAACAAGGGTATAGTCCTAGTTGAGACTAGAGACTGGATCTTATTGGGGTTTGGAGGGCCATGAATGTCAGGGAGCAAATTGGAGTTAAATTTAATAAGCAGCAAAATCCTCTAGAGATTTCTGAGTAGGGAAATTAGGTGAGTGAAGCACTTTTGGAAGATTTATCTTACTGGACTATACAGAATGGATTAGAAGAAGGAACTCTCTACGTAGAGAGTCTAGAGGTTTATATAAACCACTCTAATCCAATTCACCTTAACATTTGATAAGTCAGAAAAGACCTTCAGATTTTAATTTCAAGTCTTCCAGCTAAGATAAATGAATTAGAAGGAAATATCATTACTATAAAAGATACAAAAGCAAAATGATAAAGATCTGACACAAATATCAATGGAAAAATGACCTCAAAAAAAATTGAATATGATATAAACTACTTTTTAAATGATGAAAGAAAGCCTCAATAGGTAAATATTTACCAAATGGCTAATGGCTGGGGATGTCGCATATTGAGTAACTAAAATATTTGTAAATAGAAAATTATCAAATTTTACTTATGCATTATTAAAAGTATACGACATGGAAAATTAATGTTATAAAAACTAATATCTTCTCTTATTGCTGTACATCTGAATTTGAATAAGGCACAAATAATTGAGAATTATACTATATAACTTATAATTTACAAAAAGAAAGTAGAATTTATGAATTCTGAGAAAACAGCATGAACTTTTACCGAGCAAATAGGAATAATATAAATTTAAATAGTGGTATTTCCTTAAAGCTATGCATGCCTCAGAAATTATCTGCAAAAATTACCTTAAAAGATCAATAATTCAAAATACAATTATGAAAAAATAAATATTTACAGCATTTACTCAATTTATATAATTCGATGGTGAATTCAGTGGGTGTATATTTGAGCAAATTCACTGTTTTAAATAGAATCAAATCACAAAAAATCTTTTCTTTAATTTTTTATGGTGTATATATAGGTCATTCTTAGTTACCCTAGTATATAATTAAAAAAACAAATATTATTTTATAGAAAAACATTAATTTTAATGTCAATAGTTTGGGGAAAATCATAGAGAAAACTGTCACTTCTTTTTCACCATTCCACAGCAATTATCATAAACAATGGCTACATTTTAACAATTTAACAATTTTATTGAAAAAATTAAAAAATTATTATAGATTTTCAAATTAAAAAATCAATTCAAATTGACTCAAATATATCAAAAACACTAGCCTCTGCCCAATGCAAATAAAGATAAACAATTTATTGTTTTCACTATAACAAATAGCAATCATAGCAAGTTGACAAATAAAAATACACGATGTCTTTTTCTCTTTTGAACATAATACAAAGTAGTCATCACAGAGAAAAGTTAGTCTTCAGAAAAAAAATACTTTATTAAATGATCCTGGAACACCATGGTTTACAAAGTTGGTCATAAGAATTTATTGCAGGCATTCAATATTCAAACACCAAGCCCACTATTACTTGCTACCTTCCCTTTACCATTACCTTCATTTTCCCAACCACGTCTCAAACTTGCCCCCAGAGCAGGCCCACAATAATCTATTTTATATTGCTTGGTACCAGGAAATGGCAAATTGAATGATCCAAAAATACTTCAGTAAAAGAAAATTTGTGAAAATTGTTGTATCTTACCATGGGGATATTAAGTCCTTGACTGAACGGTTGTTGCAAGTTAAGCCTTCTGTGTTAATGTTTTTGTTAGTTGAGATTAGTTTGTTTTTAAATTACATTCCCATTCAACCTGGTATTTTCCTAATGACATGTTAGTATTGTAGAGTTTGGAGATGCCCAACAGAAAATTCAGAATATTTAACTGGACGGTCCAGCCAGAATCATGGAAGCAGCGGTTGTAGTGTGAGTGGAGCTCCTGAGGCTTTGGGAGAGTAGGAACTTGTCCTAACCTTCTTCCGAGATCTCCCCAAACATCTTAGCTGGAATTGGGTATCCAATTAATTTTTGTAACTACTTCATCTCTTTCAAGATTTATCCATGAGTGTCTGGAGCAATGACTGTAGATGAGCTTACGAGGCAGTGGTAGGATGTGGCTGTGACTGACAGGGTTTCTGGAAATATGGGAGTTTGTCAATCACCTAACAGACCCCAAGAAGGCTTGGCATTTTCAGGCAAAAAAAAAAAAAAACCCAGTGTACCTGAAATTTTTGCCAGGCTAGCTTCTCTGTGGAACTCATTCATAAGGTGGTGTGGTGGCAACTTTTAAAGTTACGTTTAAAGTTATTCTGTACAGAAATATACAGAAACCAACCAGAAGCCTCTCTAAAATGTAAGATATGAGGGTAGGACCAAGACAAAAAAATGTGTGAGAATAAATACACCTATGACGCATCAGAAAAGCCCTTCCCAATAGGAGAATTTTTAAATTCTGGTGAATAAATAACTTAGGGATGATGAAAAAAATGGTATTTCAGACAGAAGGAAGTATAGAATCAAAAACAAAGAAACATGGAATGCCTTAATATGGTAAGGGAATTGGAAAGAGTAATTTTGGCACAATTTTTTTTTTTTTTTTTACCCAATCAGGAAATCCTATTCAAGGACATAAAACAGTGTTTGAATAATCTAAGTAAAGTGCAAGAAGATCTGAATATGTGAATATGTTAAAAAGTCAGTGAAATAAAGTGATGAAATGATTTTACAAATGTGTAATACATGTCTTTTGAGGCCATAAAGCAACGTAGTCAACAAAGAAGTAAACATAAAGAAGTAAACATAAAGTTGACGAAACAGTAAAAATAATAAATTATGTGATGATATACTATAAGAAAACAGCCATTGAGAAATAACCTTTTGATTCCTGGTTAAGAATTGTTTAAATAAATGTTCAGTGTGGTAACTAAGCCAGAGCAGTCTGCTTTATTTAAGACAAAAAAACTAGAAAAACCTTCAGACCTCTCAGGAAAACCTGCAGAATTCAGTTTTTAAATAAGGAGACATATAGTATTTAAGCATATTCATATTTTAGACTTTTTTTTAAAGAATCACTAATGATGAATCTAGGTTACTGTTTGATTATTTTAATTTTTAATAATGTTTTCACATTTTTATCTTTTAAATTTTAATATCACATTTTATAGTAGTAATGATGTCTTATTTTGTAATAGCAGAGTTGAATTAGAATTTACAAGTCAGAAAAGCAACACAGTTATATAACAAGCTATTCCAGCACATGCTATCATTCACCCATAGGAAGCAAGGACTTACAGGACCCAGATAAAGGTGAGCATGGACTTCATGACAATAGTAGCACTCTAAATATTTCTAGATCATAATGTCTTCCTGGGAACAACAATGGTCACATACGTCAAGCTGCTAATTAAAGATAAATAATATCTTTACTGCTAATATTAGGCATATAAGAGTTGTTCATCAAATAGAACCTAGGAATTCATAACTTTTTCCCCAACACTGCATACATTGAAAAGCAGAATATTTTCATTTATTTTGTTTACCTCTAGTCTTCTATCACTAATTCTGGTACATGTATACTGTTATCAATTAATATGTATTAACAGATCACTGAGATAAAGAAGGAGCACCTGAAAATAGCAAAAAATAAAAAAATAAAAAAAAAGTTTCATCCACCATGATACATGATTTGACAATATTTTGTTGGCAAGAACAATTATATTTTAAGAAGAAATAAGGGGATAAAAGGAAAATTAAGCTTTAAGGTTGATATTTAGGTACTCAGTGTTGAGAGACCAATTTCACCACTGATAGAAAAGTTTTTGTGTAGTATATATAAACATTTTCATGCAGCTAACAAAAATTAACTCAACTACTTTGAATTAAAATTTGTCAAATTGCATTTAAACTCTGAAAGGCTAACGAACTGAAAAAAAAGCTGCAATTAATATTATTATTCTGAAAAATTATTTAGTTGCATAAATGGCAATTTTGTATTTAATTACTTTCTCAGAAAAAAAAGGGCATATGTATGTTCATAAGTTCAAGTGACATACAAAAGTCTATAAGCCAAGTATTTTTTTTAGGTCTCTGTGATTACCAGATGATTTAAAGATGATTTAAAGATTACAAAAAGTGTAATTGCAAAATAATATTTACTTAATGAACTAGTGACATTATTTACTCCATTTTCTCCACTTAATACTAATATAGATGACCAGACACATCAATATAAAAACAACCACATCTTGAGGCATGCTGTCAATTTCTTTATCATCATTAACATACATAAAAAACATCTATCATAAATAAGGTTCTAGAAGAAATGGTATATTTCTCTAAAGGGGCATTAAAAATTGCATTTTGGAATCAAAACATAATACAGGGGTTAAGGTGTGTGCCTTGTATATGTATGACCCCAATACAATCAACTGCACCATCACTGTCACTGTCACTGTCATCCCTCATTGATTTGCTCAAGCGGGCACCAGTAATGTCTCCATCATGAGACTGGTTGTTACTGTTTTTGGCATATAGAATACACCATGGGTAGCTTGCCAGACTCTGCCGTGTGGGTAAGATACTCTTGGTAGCTTGCTGGGCTCTACAAGAGGGGTGGAGGAATTGAACCTGGGCCGACTTTGTGCAAGGCAGATGCCCTACCACTATGCTATCGCTCCACCCAACTGCACCATATATCTCATAAAATTTCTGGGACTACAGAGTTCAAGCAGCATATGAGAATCACTTGGCTTGGGGTCGTTAAAAATTACCTTGAGAAAAAAAATTTTTTCTGGGGAATTTGAGGGACACCTCACAGTAGCGGTGCTCAGGGCTTACTCCTGGTTCTGCACTGGGGGATCACTCCGGCAAGTTTGGGGCTCTTAATGGAGTTCTGGTAATCAAATTCCAGTCCACCATCATCAAGACAAGCAGGCTACACTATCCCTTCACTCCCTAAATGGCATTTTTTAAAGCCTTATTTTTGTGTTAATTTTCTGTTCTCATTTTCTTGTTCTTTATCCCAAAATTTAACGCCTGGAAAAAATGAATAAGAAAAAAAAGGTCCTGGAATTATTGGTGAAGGTTCTACAACCCTGTTGTTATAGTAAAATCCACAACAATGTAGACTATAAAAGGGTGCTTGTTTTGCCTGGCATATGAGTTGCAAAGTGGATAGCAAATCTTTACAAAAAATAACTTTCTTAAAGTTCTACTGCAAATTTAAATGTGGAACAAAAGCCACCTTTTTATGCTACTGACCAGTATTATTTGCAAATATGTAGAAGGAAGAAAAGATTTGGTTATTTGTTTTGATTGGAATATTCCTAACCACAGTTATAACTTGTTTAAAATATAAGATAAAACCATTTCCAAAACTTCATTCTTCCATATAAAATCCAAATGAGTGGGATTGGGAGATGGTTCAGTGGTTAAAATTCCTGCCTTGCTAGAATTTAGTCTGTGAGTTCAATTGCCACCCATATGCACCCAGAGAGATTCTGACAGACTGTCTCAGATCCCCATGGAGAGGGGTGGGGAGATGGTTATGTGAATAAAGTGCATGCCTTGCAAGTGTGAGGCTGTGAAATGAATTCCCAAATAGCTCTGCTGTCAGTGAGCCCAAGCCCTGCAAAGGATTTGCAGTCATATTGTTACCAAGTACATATATTAGACAGGACTCCCTATGAGCACTGCAAACACTATATAAGAGCACCACCACAGAAAATTGTGCTGTACTATAAAGACTGCATCCCAGTGTGGCAGAAGATAGATAATCCAGCCTGGGTAGGTGGCTCACTGATACCTCACCGACAGCAAGGGCAGGACAAGTGAAGGAAGTACCAAACAAAAACTTTGACCTCCATTAGTGTGGCACATAATGTGAGGCCAAGATAGCACAATAAAGAGAACCTGTATCCATCTCCTCCTTTGATCACAGGAATTCTGCACCCAAACTTGCCCAACAATCTGCACAGAAACAGACCTTTGATATTACTTTTGCCACTGGCAATTTTCCAGACTGGTTTCCTGACAGATATAGTCACCCATATCCTTTTATTTTGTTTTACTGGCTTGCTAAAATAAAAAAAAAGTTCTTAGATTTATTTTCAAATTACATAGAAAAAAGTCAGTTCTTTTTCCAATCAAGAGAGTTGATTTGTTTTAACTTGACAAAGCCATCACTGAACTGTATTGTGAATTATTTTTTCTAGTGTTTGATATAAAGAAGCACAAAACACTGAAAAATGTTATTTCTAGCAATATTAAGCTATGGACTATATCTGGACTCATGAAGTATTCTTGATCCAGATATGGATCATGGAAGCCAAAAGGTTCTTATTTTTAGATAAATTAAATATCTCAGGTTTTGTAGATGTTCTCCAAAACAATTTGGGAGTTGAAGTGATAATACAACAGCTAAGGTACTTGCTTTGCATGCACTTAACCTGGATTGCTCCCTGGCATCAAATATAACCCCCCAAATCCCAACAAATCCTGGAGTGATCCCTGAGCACAAAGCCTAAGCACAGTTGGGTGTGACCAAAATATATTTTTAAAAAATTCAACATGAGGATTAAAAGAACCACAAAGCAAATGAGTATTTTTAGTATTTTATATAGTAGTAAATTTCCTATTCAAAGTCAGAAGTCTGATTTTTTTTTTTTGCAGTGCAAACATCATTCTTAGCAAGCTTAGTTGCTGAACTTAGGCAATTAATTTACAGTAAGTAAATTTATAAATTATAATTAATGTTTTTGTTAACCCACAAACAATTAATGATATTAATGTTAAACCACAGTAGCCACTCACAGCTATAAGCACTCATTTAATTGTATTTCATAAATAATAATAATGACTATAAAATGTTATATTTAGGCTTTTTGTCATAATCAATGACAAAATCTTTACAAAGTACAAAAACTCAAGTTGAGAATATGAATAAAATTGAAAATCACTTGACCCTCCCATGTCCAGGAGAGACATGAATTTTTTGTGTATATACACATTCTTTCAAAGATGATTCACAAATAGAAATTTCTGTTGACTATGTATAGTTATGTTAGTGTGAGATTTTTGCAAAGAATATAATATAATAGCATCATAATTTAATTTTCCTCATAAACAAATACAAATCTACTTCATCTCTTTAAAGAGTAACACGAATTAAGAAACATGACCACTATCAATTAATGATTAGATTGTACATTTTATTTTTCTTGTTTTTTTTTTTTTTAAGCTTTGAGTGCTACTCAGCAGTGCTCAGGGCTTACTTCTGGCTCTGTGCTCAATGATCACTCCTGGAAGGGTTCAGAGGACCACATTTGGTGCAAGAAATAAAATCCATATCAGCAGTCTGCAAGGCAAATGCCTTACTTACTAAACTATCTCTATTTGCCCAGGTTAGCCATTTGTAAAATGTTTTACATTAGAAATCATAATCCAAAAACATTTTTTGTATCTATCAAAAAATTTACTTATGATATAAATTTCACAGTCATGCTTGAGTCTATTAACATCAAACAGTGTTGGAGCACAATACAAAGTTCTTCATTTTTAAAGGACAACACTATTCCTCTCTGCTTCATTAAGGTACCTCTAAACATTCATCACTTAATCATGATGGACACAAGGCAATCTATATATTAGAAAATACAAATGAATAATGCGTTGCTTGATTTTAGCTGTTGATTATCTTTAAGTAGAAAGCACAAATTTAAATAAGTGAGGAAGAGGGAATACTGACACCATTAAATGAAGAATCTAAACTGTGAGCTGGCATCGGCTTCTTTCAGAATTCTCAGTTGTCATTGTTAGAAATCTTGTATGTTATTAATTAGCCCTAGAACATAATGATATCTATCCAAACACAAAACACTAATCAAAACCATATATGCATACTAGCGTTATCTGCATTGTTATTTAAAATAACTAATAAATGAAAACAGTGCAAGTACCCAAGAAAAATTAGTGGACAAAGAATTTATGGTATACATAAAAGAATGTCACTAGCAACAGGAAGGTATAAAAATCTTTTCTTTTGCTATAATACATATGAAACTGAAGAGGTTCATGATAAGTGAAATACGTCTGAAAAGTAAAATATGTATGATAAGTGAAATATGTCAGAAGGAAAAAGACAAATATTAGATGATCTCACTCATTTGTAATTTATACAGAAACAAAGAAAGGTAATAGTGATGTCTTGTTGGACAACATTGGGTTGTCCTTGCTCCCCCTGCAGGGAGCTTTGTTTATTGAGTCACTCCCACAATAGTGCCCCGGAGGCACACCCAATTCCATCAAGCACTAATAATCCTATATTGCTTTTCTCTGTCCTTTATGTCATTTGCATGGTTTATTTAGCAATGTTCTTTTTTTATGATGATGAATAAAAAGAACACGAAAAACTGAAGAAGGTGCTGAATGCCAAGGAAGCCCACCTTTTTCATGTCAAGGAGATGATGCAGATTGATGAGTGGAAGCAGCCACAAAATAGTATCTATGATACCCAGGAGCCCACTAAGGAAGAAATGGAGACGTACAGATGAAACAACAGAGGCCTGATGACCCTATGGCCTCTTTCTTAGAACAGTAGAGACTAGTCACAGACATCATCCCAGTTCCACAGTGAACTTACTCTTTGTGGCTTCTTGCCAAAGATGAGAAATGGAAAAAAATCATGTCTGCTCTTCATGCTGTCTGACTTAAATAATAAAACTTTCAGAGGTTGCAGAGTAAATTCATTCCTCTCCACAGTGACAATGGACTGGAGTAGCTCAGCGGGTAGGGCATTTGCCTTGCACACAGCTGACCGGAGTTTGATTCCTCCATCCCTCTCAGAGAGCCCAGCAAGTTACCAAGAGTATCCTGCCAGAGCCTGGCAAGCTCCCCATGGCGTATTTGATATGCTGAAAACAGTAACAAGAAGTCTCACAATGGAGATTTTACTAGTGCCTGCTTGACAGTGCAGTCCTTTTTTTTTTATAGACACAGGAAGACAGTTGATGCTATGCTTTGTAACGTGGGAGTTAATTGACTCCAAAATAATATTTACTCCTGGGCATCCATATTTTCTTGACTTAAGCCTCAGTTGCCCTTAGTTCATAGCACTCCAAAAGCAGGGTCCCAACAAAGGGACTGGATGCACCCAAGGAAATCTGTAAGCTACCCTGACATACAAAGGAAACAAGCTAAGCACCATAAGTATAATAAGTTAAGAGCATGGTCATCGACAAACTCTGTCATGATCCCAAGAGAAGTAACCCCAGAAGTAACCCAGCCGGGGTTAGGAAAGACTAACTTGGCCTGAGGACTGTGGTCTGGAATATATAGCGAGATCTCCCCAGGAAAAGGCAACCGTTAAGCTGAATATATCTCATTGTGTTCATACATAATGACTAGAAAGATTATAAGAAGCAAATTTACTTGATTATTTAAATGGATTACTAGCTGAGGAAAGGAGAAAGCAATACACCCTAGATGTAAACCCGCCCTTGAGAGGATCTCCTAGTGTTCTGGAGTAATCTCCTTAAATGAGATTTTTGTCCTTTAGTTAATCTTCTCAAGGAGTGACTTTACCTCTGTTTGTTGTTATGATAATGTTCAAGCCCACCTTTGTATATCCCCACCCTTCATGATTTCTATCTAACTATCCTGTAAGTGGTAAGAGAAGATTAAACGCTGGAGACTAGAAAGTCAAGACCTAGAAAGTCAACAACTAGGAGAATGAGAATGGAGACTTTGGAGACTTTGGGACTTTGGAACTAGGAGGGATAGATGATGGTGGTGACTGGAAGCAGAGGACTTTGAAGTCTATGACGAGACTAGAATGATGGAACTGTGATGACTGGGACTACCACCAAAACGACAAATTGACTGAGCTGTAAGGGAGAGATTGGACTACGTGGAGGAGGACAGAGAATTAAACTGTCTACTGACCAGGCTGGGTCCTGGTTCCTATTTCTCTGCTCCCCCGTCCTTCATCTGTCTGCTGCCGTTGGCAGGCCTGGGGAGATGGCTCTTGGCCACTGAACCCTCGAGTTCCCTGTGTGCCCACACCTTTTCCTTGGAAACTGACAATGTCCAACGAAAACAAACTTTTGCATGCTGGAAACAACTGAGGATACCTCAGGTCAACAAGGGTTTAACAAGCTAAAAAGTTAGATGGACTGTAATGGATGATGTTATAAGAATATTTATATTTTGGTGGTGGAAGTAGTCTGGTAAGGTAATATCCAAAATAATATATGACCATTTATAGTCTTGAAAACTAATCGTATTGCAATACAGGTTAAAAGAAAAGAAAAGAAATAATACTAAGAATAAAATACTAATAAAAAGAATATCTTTATAGTTGCTTCAATAAAAATTAACCTTTTGGCCTGGGGCTGGAGCAAAAGAACAGTGGGTAGAATGCTTGCTTCCATACATCATATCCCTGGTTCCACCCCAGCAACCCATATGGCCCTCCAAGCACCAACAAGAGCCATTTTTGAGTGTGGAACCAATAGTAACCCCTAAGTATCACCAGGTGTGGCCCCAAAATAGAAATTATGTAAAATAAAATTTCTGGAGCCTAAGAGACTATGACAGTGCAGGGAGTAAGGTACTAGCCATCCACATGGCTAACCCTGGAATCAGTCATCAGCACTGCATATTTTTTAGCACCTCCAGGGCTCACTTCTCAGCACAGAGCCAGGAACAGACTCTGAATACCAAGTGTTGTGACCCAACCACCTTCCCCCCAAAATGTAATGGTAACTACTGGAACTATTCCATTTTTAAAACACCTAAGACAAAGAGAAAAATTGAAAATCAAGAATGACATTCAAACAATAGAATCATAGAATGGTTCAAGGAAAATGTGAACTTGGTGAGTATGTGAACTGTAAGAGAGCTATTAGGAGGTGCCCCAATTTAAGGATTTGCTTCCTTTACTTGTGCTTGCTGTTAAAAGTTGCTGTTCCTTTAGTTGGACTCTGCTCTCCAATTTAGCTGCCTGACGGTGATGTAGAGTAATATTATTTCATAATTCAACCTCTGCTTAATCAAAATGTCACTTTAGTCTGTCACTGGTTATACTCAGGGTTACCTCAATTAAAAATGAGTTTTCAGAGCACTTTGCAGATTGGATGTGGCATCATACAATGAGTGCTCTACTCAAATTGAAAAAGAAAAAGAGTGCTATTTTTATAACTCTTGCTATATTCTATTTTTGCTGATAACCTTCCAGCTCAACGTTTTTCTCCTGTGCATAATCATATGAAGAGGCTGCAAATGATATGATATTACATTACAGTATATCCTCCTTGCTCACAATTACTAACAATGGTACTACTGAAGACTTTAATTAGATGATAGCAATGATTCCTCCACAAAAGGACTAAATGCAAGGAAACTAGCCAGTCATTCAAATTTCAGTCCATACTATCTGATTGAAAGCATGGTGCCTTTAGTCATACTTAAAATACTGAATCTCCTAAAGTATGTGAACTAGTAAAACATATAGGTTATATGTTGTCCATATTAAAGTTAGTACCAACTTCTTTCATATGGATGAAGTAGTTGACATATAAATACTTCAAAGATATTGGTTCAGAGACTATTCTCCTTGTTAATTCAGGAACTTATGGTTGCATTAGTAATTGATTAAAATGGTTACATTACACTAGAGGAAACAGGAAAATTGGCTTACCACACTGCATTATTTTCTTCAGAGGTTGCCACCAACATCCTCCCAATAAGGCATTCAGAATGTGCTTTCACCACTTAGTAAATGTTAGAGTACTATGACCATAAATGGACTCTGAAAATAAAGCTATCATGATTCTGTTTCAATTGTACTGTCAATTAAAGTGGAAACAAATATACACCTTTTAGAAGAATGGATGATACCTTAAGAAGACTACAACTGTAATTAAAATGTAATAAACATATAAGTAGGTGCTGTCATTTGAGGCTTCAGGTCAAAATACATTCTTAAAAATGTATTAATAAATTTTATAATAAAGACACTGAAATTCACTATTAAACCCATTTAATATAGGGCATATACATAGGTAATTGTGTTATACTGGAATTGCCTGTAAAGCCCAGGTTGATTACTTTTCTGATGTGCCTCTTAATAAGAATTCAAACATGCAGAGTTTTTTCAAAATCCCCATAGGTTTTAATTTTATCGCTTTTATTTGTCAAATGGAAGTTTCCTTATTTAATGACTATCAGAATGGTGGGGTCCTAAGGGAAAACGATAAACCTTTAGGAGGGTGGATCTCACTTTTAGTAGCTGACTAAGTCCACGATGAAGCACAAACTCTCTAAACTGATGCAGTTCATTTCTCCTGCTCCTTCGAGCCATTTATTATGTCCTCCCTTTAACTGAAATTATGGCATAGTGTAAACACACAAAAAAAATGACCTGACTTAATACTGAGTTGACTATTATCACCAAATTTTTTAATGGAGAGTAGAACTTTCAAAAAGACTCTAAGCAAATTGAGATTTATCTATCCTAGAGCAAATAAAAAGAGAAAAAAAAGTATGACCTCAAGAAATAAGTGAATATAATGGAGAATCTTCTATATCAAAAAGTAGAAAAACAGATCATGAAATTCAAAGCTAAGGACTGGAGCACAGCGGGTAGGACGTTTGCCTTGCACGCAGCTGACCCAGGTTCAATTCCCAGCATCCATATGGTCCCCTGAGCATGGCCTGGAGTAATTCCTGAGTACAGAGCCAGGAGTAAACCCTGTACATCACTGGGTGAGACCAAAAAACCAAAAAAGCTATAAGAATTCTTCAACAGTTATATAATACCTATTTTGCAAGGAGAAAAACTTCCTGAGACTTTTAAAAATTGCATTTAGATTCTGACATATAAAATTATTTTATATCTTATTCAAAAATAAATATTTTATATAAATATTTAGCTTAGAGTTTTTGATAATGAATTGTAGTATAACTTCAAGCAGTTATAATATACAGAATGTATACAAATATAGCTCTATATATTGAATAATAAATAGACTTATGTAGATGAGCATATATAAGAGCCCAAATATATAAATATATGAAGAGCCTTTTACTATTCTATTAAAGATCAAGTTTGGTTTATGCAAATATCACTAGTATTATTTAACATAATAATAGATACAATTTTTCATTGTAACCACTTAGACTCACCCTTTTAGAAGATTAACAGTATTACTTGGTCACTTTAAATTTGTTTCCTTCAAATTTCAAAACTTACTAAGAAATCTTAAAGTTGAAAACACTGATGATAAAAGCAACAAATTAAAATTTAACTAATGCCATCCTATATTGGCTTCTGAACTTCATTATGTAGGAAAAGCAAGTGACATTTTAGAAGAAATCCCGAAATTATATATTTTTTAAAAGTGAAAGGAATAAAAAGAAATCTGGAGGGAAAAAAGATAAACCAGTGATTTTACTCTTAAGCAACTTTGGAGATGTTAACAGGTCACAAAATGAGCAAGGAGAGCTGAAAAAGAACCAACTAGAGGGCCTTTATTTTCTCTCTGAGGAAGCAAATTCTTTCTCTCCCTTTTTCTTTCTCTAGCCCTTCTCTCACTCCTCCCCTTCTCTATCATTTTCCCACTTTCTTTGGACTTAGTATGTGACATTATGAACCACTATTAACCACCAAAGAAAATTTGTCACAGGACTCAAGAGAGAAAGTAGATCTGAAAATATGATGTCACTTTTTTCAACTATTTTAACCCTGAATCAAACAACACGTGAAAAAATCTGCTTTAGGTTGTCCATTATATAATCATAAGAAACTTCTTAGAAGTTATCAATTTGGATTTTTCGACTTGTAGCTAAGAGTTCTAAGAAACAGACCTCTGGTTTCCAGTCTTAAGTCAGGTGCTAAACTAAAATTTTATGTTAGGGGGTGTTGATTATATAATATGAACTCTAAAAGGCCTCCATTTGTGTCACTCATTTGCACATTAACTGCTAGCATGTCTCAACTCTTCATTCTGCAATGTAGTCAATATATAATTTCAACACACTCTTGCAAATCATGTCTTTAAACTGTTATTGTAGGATAAATTCAGCAAGAAAGAATTCTAATTGCATTTTCACCCACCTTCGTGGATTTTCTCCATGCAAAAATTACTGATACCACAATACCTATTACCCAATTTAGGAAAGGTTTGCATTACATATTTTTATAAGTACTGGTCTGAGAGGAAGTTAAAGCTGGAATCAGAATTAATACTGGCCAACTCCTCTAAACTTCTATTATTGAGAATATAAAGAATGTCTCCTTTAACATGTCCCTTTCCCAGAAGATAAACATAAGTAATGCAACATGTAGGCTTGACCCTTGTGTCTCAGATGGTTAATCCCAAGGGAACTGACTGATCACCTGGTGTCCACTTGTTTGCACCCTTCCAGTTTCAAAAAAGAGAACTGCCTGTTCTTTTCACATATAAACTGCTTCTTGAAACCATGAAAGCAAGATGGTCCTCTAAATCTTGAATCCGCTGTCATCCAACTTGCAGGCTTGCTGCCAGTAAAGCTCTTTCTCTATTATCTTGTCTCCTGATTGATTGGTGCCATCGAGCGGCACTGGAACTGGACCTCCAAGGTTACACTTTGAACCAGTTTGAAAGAGCTGATAGCTTCAGTACCCAGTACACATGGCAGCTCGATCGTACCTCTAAAGAGGAGATATGTTGACAAAAAAGACTGGAAAAAATCTTGAGAATGACACTACATTATTTTTCAAGGACTGATTTTTCATGTTTCATGAATTTCCAAATGTTAGAAATCTTACACAGGATCAAAATAAAGTAGTGACTATAAACTACTTTATATGGTAATAAATGGTAATAAGCTTGTTTTTGTGTTACATAAAAATGTTTTAGTGCTATATAGCAGTATTCTAAGACTGATATTTGTTAATGAATACAGAGCAAAGTTCAGAAAGCTCTTAATGTACATTTTGTACCAAATATTATTTAACTGAACTTTTTTTCCTTCAAAATTGTTCTTGAGTGGCCAGAGCAATAATACAGCAGTTGTTGCATGCTGCCAACCCACAGTTTGATCACAGCATCTCATGTGGTCCCCCAAGCCCACCAGAAGTATTCCCTGAGTGCAGAGCCAGAAGTAACCCCTGGTGTGACCTCAAGGTGTGACCCAAAAACAAAATTTAAAAAAGGGGTACAAATATCCTTGAATCTGCTCCTTCCTTTAATGGAATACCTTAGAGACAACTATTCTGTTTTCCACTGCAATGCCACATACAACACCTGAAATAGAAGAACCTTGATTTCACCAACACTTTTGAAATATTTGTTTTATGAATATTCATATTTAATTGTCTAATTTTGGTTTATTCAAAAATATAAAATCTATAGTCACACATTCTACTAAAATATTTTAATTTTAAATTAAACAAACATACTCAAAGAAGTACAGAATTGATAAAGTAAGCAAAAAGAATAAACAAAAACATGGAAATTAATCAAAGGAACAGAAACTCAATTTTGCAAAACAAAAAGATGTGCATGTTGCTCATTTTTTCCTAAAATCACTGGAGGTATATATAATAATAAAAGAAACAGATTTGCTACAATCATAGGGCATATTAAGTGTCCTTCAAAGAAACCTCACTACTTTTTTGCTCTTCTTTTACATATTTTCTTATAAAGCTTCCTCAATTTGAATAAGTTCATAACTCTAAAAAAATAACTTGAATAACTTTAACATGGCTATTAACTGACAAAATATTATCTCCAGTTTTCTGGAGATAATCATGCCCTAAAGATCATATATTAATCAAGGTGATAATTTTAGAATATTATCTTACATTGGGGAGCTAGAGCAAAGTACAGCTGCTACTGAACTTTGCCTTGCATGTGACCAATTAAGGTTCGGATCCCTGGCATCCAATATGATCCCTTGAGCAATGACAGGAGTAATTCCTGAATAGAGAGTCACAAGTCAGTGAGAAGTCAGACTGAATATCGCTAGGTGTAATTCCCCCACTCAAAATACCAAACAAACAAATATTATCTTAGTTTAACAATACTTGGCTATTACACAAGGAAATCCTCTTCAACAAGTGGTGCTGGGAAAACTGGCCAGCTACCTACAAAAAAAAGAACTGCAACCAGGGCCAGAGCCATAGCACAGCAGGTAGGGTGTTTGCCTTGCACGCGGCCTACCCGGGTTTGATCCCCGGCATCCCATATGGTCCCCCACACACCACCAGGAGTAATTCCTGACTGCAAAGCCAGAAGTAACCCCTGAGCATCGCTGGGTGTGACCCAAAAGAGCAAAAAAAAAAGAAAAAGAAAAAGAAATGAACTGCAACCTCTAACACCAGGCACAAAAGTCAGATAAAGGTGGATTAACAACTTTAATATAAGACCTGAATCCATAAGGTACATGGAGAAAAATGTAGGCAGGATCCTCCATGACATTGAAGCTTAAAGCATCTTTAAAATACCACTTTGAAACACCACTGACTAAGCAAGTGGAAACAAACATAAACAAATGGAACTGCATTAAACTAAAAAGCTTCTGCACCTCAAAATAAACAGTGACCAAAATACAGAGAAAGCGCATAGAATGGAAAAGAATATTTACTCAATAATCATTCTAATAAGAGTTAATATCCAGGATATACAAGACACTAGTAGAATTGTACAAGACAAAAATTTTCTACCCCATCAAAAAATGGAGAGAAGAAATGAACAGGAGTTTCCTCAAAAAAGAAATGTATAAATGGCCAAAAGACATATGAAAAAAAATGCTCTACATTGCTAATCATCAGGGAGATGCAAATCAAAAGAACAATGAGATATCATCTCAGACCACAGAGACTGGCACACATCAAAAAGAACAAGAACCACCAGTTCTGGCTTGGATGTGGGGAGAAAGAGAATCTCTTTCATTGTTGGTGGGAATGCCGACTGGCCCAGACTTTTTGGAAAACAATATGGGCATTCCTTCAAAAACTAGAAATTGAGCTTCCATATGACCCAGCAATACCACTTCTGGGAATACATCCTGAGGGTGCAAAAGAGCACAGTAGGAATGACATATGCACCTGTATGTTTATTGCAGCACTGTTGACAATAGGCAAAATCTGGAAACAATTCGATGCCCCAGAATAGACGACTGTTTAAAAAAACCTTTGGTACATCTACACAATGAAATACTATACAGCTGTTAGGAAAGATGAAATCATGAAATTTTCTTCTAAGTGAATAATCATGGAGAGTATCATGCTAAGTGAATTGGGTCAGAAAGAGAGAGACAGACAGAGAATGACTGCACTCACTTGGGGAATATTAAAAAATATTACAATATGAGAAAACAGTAGAGACAGGGCCAGGAATATTGCTGCATAGTTGGAAACATGCCTCATGAGCTAGGAAAGAAAGCAGCAGGAATAGAGAAAGAATCACTAAATTAATGATGGTTGAAGGGATAGCTCAGTATGGTAAATGTGCACTGAAAGTAGATAAAGAACCAAACACGATGGCCTCTCATTATCTATATTGCAAACCATAATGGCCATATGTAGAGACAGAGTAAAAGGGAAACTATCTGCCTAAGAGACGGGGGAGGCGTGGAATAGGGTGGGGAAGGTTGTGTGTAGATATACTGGAGACATTCACGGCAGAAAATGTACACTGGTGGAGGGATGGGTATCTGATCATTGTAAAACTGAAACTCAAACATGAAAGCTTTGTTAAGTGTAGCACACAGTAATTCAATTAAAAAAAAGAACATAAAATATACTTAGCTATTCCAGCTCTTAAGAACATTTAATTTTAATGAAAAATAGAATTTAAAAGCTTCTGCATTAATTTGGAAGGAAAGACATTGCCTTAATATTGTCTTAGGAGATTTTTTTCAACATTGCAACTTAAAAAGAGGCTTTTAAGAAGACAATAAGCTCAGGTCAAATATGATACTATGATGTTTGGGGGAAAAAAGAAAAACTTCCTATACTTTTATAAGGCAAGTACATATAAAATAAATAATTTAATATATATGATTATGTTAATTTTGAAAAAATTTGTGATTTCTATAGCATGTAGTTTTTATTTTCGTATTTTTAATATATTATAACCAAAATCACAATATTTTTAGTGTTATTTATACATTCCTTATTTATCAATCAATGTCTAAAATGCTGGGGATGTATTATTCCACTTACTCCTCTCAACAAGTCTTTGGAATATCAATGTTAATCCCATTTTATAGTTGGGAAGTATTATTTACTATTTTAAAAAATCCAATTTTGTGCATGTGCAACAGATGGTATGCATACATTGTTAATTTAGAATTTCCTAGTAGAATTTCAAATGGTTATTCTTATTCAAATATATGTTATCTATCTAAGGTTAACATCTAAAATTACTAAGAATTAATAGAAATAAAATTCAAAATTAAAATTCCACAGTAAGTATAGTTCAGGATGATTTTAAAATTCATCATTAAATTAATCAAATATTAGGTCAATGTGATGTGCATTCCACACACCCCCTCACAAATGTATTTCTGTTACTGAAAGTAAGAGTAGTTAATTTGGCTACTTTTATTTTATTCTTGTGTATTTTTTAAAATAAAAATAATTTTAATTAGAAAGTTAAAAAGCATTATAATTTTAGTACCCTGTGGCTTATTCTCTACACCTTATTACACCCATAACAGTATGTCAAGCTCTTGTAGTATAGTTTGATGCATAAATAAGAACATTATGAAATAAAATGAGATATAAATGAAGTCTCAGAGTAAAGTAATTGTGCAATCTCAATTTAATTTATGGAAGAAATGTAGAGTAAATATAAATAATGAGGACATAATTAGAAAGAAAAATGAATCTTGGATAAGTGACAAAAATGTCACTGTGAAGCAAACCAAGCACAAATAAGACTTGTATATACAATTATAAATTCTCCTTTGAGATTAGATATATGGAATTATACTTAGAGGTAAAGAAAAAGCCATCTTTCAGGGAAACCTCACTTATGGTTGTCCAAGCTTTAGTGATGAGTGCAGGAGGAAGTATACTAAACAAAATTAAGTAATCATTCTCAACTATATCAGTAAACATCTTAAGAAAAAGATTTTGAGAGAATTTGAAAAAGGAATGAACAAATGAATGAACTTTTAAAGATTTGAGAAAGAGACAATTTCTTCAAAACTCCATGGATGATTTTGGAAATAAAGATCTAGTGTGAGAGTATATTTTTTAACTGAACAACGCGTTGGGTTAGATCCCCAACACTACATACCCTTCTTAAACCAGCAACATTGAGCATTTGGTCTCTACAAAAATAAATAAAACTTCATGTATGGAGGGGAAGCATGTTTAGCTTATTTAAATATAGTGTATATTTAAATATTTATGGATCTTAGAACATTAAGTTATTTTGAGCATAGTGGTTGGCTATGCACCATTATGCAAGAGATAAATCTTTGTTATCTATTTGTATCCTATTACATAATTACTTAGTCACAGTTATTTTATTTGTTTTTGTCTTATGTGTCATTGATTATAATTATCTGGAAGTTTACTATATATCTGGATGGTATATGATGTCCACATATACCTGTGTTGCCATTGATGCTGAGTGTCAACTGGGAAAGTCATACTTCTTCACATGATGTTAATAGTTTTCTAGAACAAGTGTAGAGCCTACACCATGTCTATAGGATTTGACTTGGAAAGCTCAGGCATTATTCCTGACACACCTATTGTTCAAAGCAAGTCACAAGGCCAATATAGATTCTTGAATGGGAAGGCCTGCCATTTGTTTGTTTTAGGATCATACCCAGTGATGCTCAGAGTTCCTCATGGCTTGGGGTTCATGGTTTACTCCTATGCAATGCTCTTGGCGGCATATGTGATGCTGGAGATCAAACCAGTATCACTCACA
The DNA here is from genome assembly GCF_027595985.1 of Sorex araneus. NCBI lineage: Eukaryota > Metazoa > Chordata > Mammalia > Eulipotyphla > Soricidae > Sorex > Sorex araneus. Next base: position 56,778,674 of record NC_073304.1, read on the forward strand.
AGCAAGGCAAATGCCTTACCTCCTGTATAATCTCTCAGGTCCTAGGCCTGCTTTTTGAAATTTTGCTTTAGTTTGCTTTTAGGCCACACCAGGTCATGTTCAGAAGTTATTCCTGTCTAAGCACTCAGGAATTATTTGTGGTGGTGCTTTGGGAACCATAAGGGATGCCAAGGATCGAACATGGGTCTGTCAAATGCAAAGCAAGCACCTTACTGGTTGTACTATCACTCCAACTCCAAACAAGGTTAAAATAAATGCTAGATAGAACACACCACTGGATTTAATTTAAAAATAGTTGGTTGTGTCAAAAAATATATCTAGTAAAAAAGAGTGACAGAGTTTCATTATCAGGGTCCTCTGACCTTGAAAGAGCCACTCAGAAATCTAGATTCAACATGATGAAATCAGTTTGTCATTTGATATCTTCCTAGCTATATCCCAAATGTAAGTAGGGGTAAAGCCCAACACACTCATTAAGAACTGCAGCAGCAGCAGCAGCTGGCACAAATAACATGGCAAAAAGATGAGCAAAATACAGAGCTCATTACAATTAGACAATACAAAGGTTTTGTTATTTTTGTTTGTTTTGTTTTGAGGTCACCCCAGATGGTGTTCAAGACTTACTCTTTGCTCTAAACTCAAGGATCACTTCTGAAAGGGCTCAGGTACCAGAAAAGCCTGGGATGGAAACCAGGTCACTGCAAGCCAGGCTAGAGTCCTGCTCCCTGTACTATCTCTTTGGCCTCCAGACAATAGAAGGATCTTAATGACAAACAGAGTCATTTCCAAGTTCCACCTAACCCTTAACATTTCAGAATTCTCTGATTCTTCTCCACAAAGAAGAGTGATTAAAGGAACAACTGTTTATTAACTACTTAACCTATGCAAACCAATTTACCATGATGGCAACAGTTTTGCAGGTGGGAATTGAGAATTACAGAGTAAAACATCCAAAACTGTCAAATTTAAAAGAAAAAAAATCCTTAGTCTTGGATAAGTGTGTCCTCCACTATCCCCCAAATCAGGATCAGACACTTTGTTTTCAATACAAACAAACAGCTGTAGAATTCCCTTCTGGGTATCCATAAAATCTTTCATAAACTCCAGGTACAAAACACAGGAGATCATAAAGAACTACAAAGAAAAAAATACTGACTAAAAGGTAAATTCAGAATTGGCCTTGAATAGTAATTCTTGACAAAGAATAAAAATATTTATGTAATAACCAACACAGCTAATTGACATAAAGGAAAAATAAGTCTCTTTAAAGTTCATTTATATATATATATACATATATATACATATATATCTTGCAAGGCTATATTATAAGATTATATAATAGTATTCTGTATAATGTGGTAGTATTTAATTATTATATAGCCTGGCATTATGTTATAAAAGATAATAGCATCATAGCTTCCTAGTATTATAAATTAGTATAATTACTATAGTATCATACAATTCCTTAGACTCATAAATACTTGGGTTTTAATTCTAGTTTAACAACTATTAATTGTACAATCAAGGGCAAATACATTAATTAACCACACTCAGCTTCAACATGTTCCTTTAAAAACTAAATATAAGGGTTGGAGTGATAGCACAGCAGGTAGGGCATTTGCCTTGAACGTGGCCGACCCGGGTTCAATTCCCAGCATCCCATATGGTCCCCTGAGCATGACCAAGAGTAATTCTTGAGTGCATGAGCCAGGAGTAACCCCTGTGCATTGCCAGGTGTGTACTAAAAACAAATAAAAAATTATAATAAAAATAAAAACTAAATATAATCATTACCAAGCATGATACACAGCATGAATTAGTGGAAACCAAAAAGTATACTCTCAGAAAATGCTGTTGTTCCTACTACTGCTACTTCTGGTGACCATCATGTGTTATTACCAAGAGTATATTATCATCTTACAGTGCTTTGCAACAAAGTACCTGGAGAAAACCTTATGTATTCCTCTGTGTAAGTGATCTTGGAATTTTATTTGCTTTCATTCTTTTGTTTTATGGATCCCATCCTTGTATTAGTAGATTCCTTATCAGTGAGTTAGTAAGAAAAACAGGCCCACCAAAAAACATGAGCTATATGAAAACATAATAAATAGTACATGGCCCAGTGGGTAAGGTACTTGCTTGCCTTGCAAGCAGCAGACCCAGGATGAATCTCCATTATCTATTATAACCTCCACACATGTCAGTAATGATTCCTGAGAGCAGAGCCAGGGATAAGCCCTGGGCACATCTGGTTGCGTTCCAAAAGGCAAAACACCGCTCCTTCCCCCCTAAAAAAATCTAAGAAAAACCACACACTGCAGACAGAATGATAAAAAAAGTTAGGAAAAACTTAGTATCAGTAGAAACTGCCCTAAACATGTCAGGAATTACTCCAAGGTCTTTCTGAATATGCAACACAAATCTGATATGGGGAGGTTGGTGAAATTGTCAAGAGGCCAATGGTCAGTTTTATGTAATATTGAAAGAGGTAGCACAAATTAACTTAATAAATATTCTAGAAACCAATAGCAAGAATATTTAAGAATAAATTAAAAGGAAAAGATGAGAGAAATTCATTCACACTGATTTAGCCTACGGTTGCTTCTCTCTATTTTCTTCACTCTAGAAAACAGCTTCACAAGAGCAGTCTCTGTTTCCATTTTCGCATTTATGTCTCACAGTAGAAATGCTTAGCAGAGTATTTAACCATGCAGTAAATGTTGAATAAATGTTTGCTAAAGGAATCAAACTAAGGGCTTCCAGTCACTTTTGTTCCAATAAGGAAGCTTGAGACAGCCAGTGTATTCTCAGGCTGAAGTGAAATATTCACTTTTTATATTGCTCCATTTCATAGTTTTTTGCATTTCTTATGAATGACATCACACTACAATTGATGTTGCTTTTCTCTCAATATTTATAGAAAAAATATTTATCTACTTTAATAATTACAAGTAAATCATAGAATAGAATGATCATAGAATCTTAATAGAATGTGAATATTACGAATGTGATCTCAAAAATCTCAGCTATTTATCTATACTCAGAAAGAAAGATAACCACTTTTAATCTTGTAACCAAACTTTGACTAATGAGTTACAGAACCTTAGAAGTACATGTTATAAAGTTCATGACCCACCTAGGTTCAAAAGGAAAGAAACATTGATCAAATAGCAGTATCTGACAGAAGTGCAAGATGGAGGTTGCATAAACCTACTTCTTTATTTCAAACTCCAGGAAATAATAACCTTGTCGACTCTACTAAGTGGTTGGCTCAAGTCATTTGCTGATGTAGTACGCAGTAGCAAAAATAAATAAATAAATAAATAAATAAAAGTTAAAAATAAATAAATACACTCAAAATGAGTCAGTCTTGAAGAAAGTGATGAGAAATACTTATTATGATAGTTAATACATAACACTTATTGAACACTAAAGGTAACAAACAAAACGTTTAAAATTATGGACCACAAATAGTTGATTTCAAATCAGGTCAAGTCTATCATTTAATCATGAGCAGAGCAAGTACGAGTTGAAAATCACAGAGAATGCAGATTAAATAGTGCGATATAATGTCATTGAAAGTTCTGTACATTGTGTGCCTCCCTACCATTTTACAATTAATTAGAAGCCATAAGAAGCCAAATTTTTGGCTCAAACCAAGAAGACTAGAGCGATAGCACAGCGGGTACAGCATTTGCCTTACACACAGCTGACCCAGGTTCGATTCCTCCGTCCCTCTCAGAGAGCCCAGCAAGCTGCCAAGAGTATCCCGCCCACATGGCAGAGCATGGCAAGCTACCTGTGGCATATTGAATATGCCAAAAACAGTAACAAGAAGTCTCACAATGGAGACGTTACTGGTGCCTGCTCGAGTAAATCGATGAATGAGAGGATGACAGTGCTACAGTGCTACCTATACAAAAAATGGGAAGATCTATTTTAGCTGGGTTCATTTTTGAATCACTGAAGGTACTCAAGCTTAGTTAACATGAAAATATGGCAGAAATGTTTTAATTTAATATATGTCAAAATGACTCAGAAGTTTAATATAGAAGACTTTTAAAAAGTAATAGCAATTCAAATTTTAATGTCTACATAAGCATGAACTCTCCAGTGTACCAAATCTTACAGCCAACAATTTCTTAAGTGAAGTCAGATGTACTGTCTGACATCATTTTGCTTCTAAACTATATGTCTCTTGGTGTGGAACTATATGGTCCTTGGAGTTCTAGCATTCCTAGGAACTGAGGTCTATGGCTTCACACACACACCCTGATAACATTCTATTACCACTTCCTTTACTTTCTCCCTCACTCTCAAAATAGCGAATGAATGAATGAATGAATGATGATCATAATAATGATGAGTATGTTGGCGGCAGCTAATTGCCTAACAAGATGACTGAAATCTGCAAATAACCCTATGGCATGGATTTTCTTAGCTTAATTGTATAGTTGAGAACATTAGAATTTATTTATTTATTTATTTATTTATTTATTTATTTTATTAGTGAATCACTGTGAGGGTACAGTTACAGATTTATACATTTTTGTGCTCATGTTTCCCCCATACAAAGTTCGAGAACCCATCCCTTCACCAGTGCCCATTCTCCACCACAAGTAAACCCAGCAACCCTCCCACCCTCTCCAGTCCCGTCTCCCCCCACCCCACACTATCACTATGGCAGGGTATTCCCTTTTGCTCTCTCTCTCTGATTAGGTGTTGTGGTTTGCAATAAAGGTGTTGAGTGGCCATTGTGTTCAGTCTCTAGTCTACATTCGGCACGCGTCACCCTTCCCCGGTATGACCTCCAACCACATTTTACTTGGTGAGAACATTAGAATTTAGAGAGCTGATGACTTTGATGACTTACTCAAAGATACACAGGCCTGAAACCTGGGTTTGTGAAATATCATGCTTCAACAACTGCAAATTGCTGACTTCTCAATTTTATTTTTAATTTCCTCTCTCTCCCCTACTACAAAACATAAAACTCAAATTAGAATAAAAATAGCAGTTACTTTACAGCTTATATCTATGTTTATATTTTACTGTGTTTACTATGTTACTAAGAAAGTAAGTTCCTTAAAGTAAGCATCGAATATCTTGCCTGACATTTAAGTCAATATCCCACTTAAGACTTTTGAAAATCTCAAATTTTTGATGTAAAGATAGTGATATTTCTATTAAATGAAGTGTTTCAAGTGAAAATGTTAGTTAATGTTAGTGCAATATCAACATCTCTCTTTGCAAAATAAAGCATATGCAATATTCAATGTAGTGTTCATGTACTACGTATATAATATATGATATAATATATAATCACTAAAAAATCGCATAAACTATTTGATAACTTCATTTTATAGCATGGGGATAAATACATAGTGTTAATTTATAAGAAAATACCAGTCTTAACTTCCAAAGAAGAGAAAGTTAGTTTTCATATTTACAGAATTAATAAACTCCCACTATAATAACTTTATCGTAAATATTCTATCATTACTATCTTCCCACTCAGATTCATGTAAACCTACTTTAAGACATAAAAGGACAAATCAACATGAATAATGGAATCCAAAGAGAAAATGGTGTGCAAATTTCAGGACTCCAGAATTTCCTCAAAAGAATTTCACATAGCAATGTGAAAATAGAATAACAAGAACAATATTGTTTTGGCTTCTATCCCTGATTAAATGGACTACTTCGAATTGAGTATATGGTAAAGTAATTAGAACTTATTTTACTCTTTTTTTTTTTAAGAATTCAGAAGCCACTTCTAGAGTTGATAAAAAATAAAAGGATTCTTAAACTTTATTCATTTCTAGAACCCTTTGCATTTTAAAAGCTAAAATAGATTAATATTCAAATAATTATTCTTCAAAAGGATTATAATATTAGGTTCAAAAAAATGCAATAGAAGATATTCAAAGAAGCAAGTGCTATATACTCTCTCACAAAGAAAAAAATTGCATGAGACCTAAGACTAAACTTCTTTTGCAAGAAGTTTGTAATTAATAAACATAGATAATTTTTAAGAAGAAATATCTAAAGTGAAGTATTCAGTCTAAATAAAAAGTCTTCATGTGACTTACTTGGTATTGGTTAAATATTAGAGCATTTATATAACCATGTAAATTTCACTTCAATTTTCTGTCATTTATAAACCATACTCATAATCAGTATTAAATCATGTCATATTTCAATAAAAACATTCAGTCAGAATACTATAATAAAAGCTTAAAATAGCATAAACTACCCCTGAATTAAATTCTGAAATTTCTATCTCCTGCTATATGAAATTTGTATTTTTATCACAATGCACAATTTATGTTTACCATAAAAACGTAGTTCACCCCTAGTAGAATAGCTTCAATAATTATAAACATAATGTTCCTTAGTTTCACCATGCACACACTATGTAATGGGTAAATTATACTGCCTGAGGTTTTAAATAGTCCTCAATGATTGAAAGATGCCAGTGGAATAAAAATGTGGGCTATAGAAATAGAAGTAGTTTCATCCTCAAAGCTTAATGAACAAGGCAATACAATGCACATGTGTGCCAGTGGAATGATTTAGCAAAATTACCTATTAGTCATGTATCCTAAGGGTCACAGAACACCTATTTTAAAAATAAAATTTATCTTTATTCTTCAGCAAAACATAACACACGAAATTCTAAATGTAAGGTCAAAATGTTACATTTATCCCTTAAGAAAAATTAAAATCATGAGGTAATATATTAGTCAGTTAATCATTTAAAGTTCCAATAGCACTCTTTCTCTGATCTCAGAACTGGAGAAAAATACAGATTAATGTTCTTCCTACTAAAATTTTTTCTCTTAAAATAACTGAGTGGTTATAATATGACTCAACTGTGTAGTAGTTTTATGTATAGATTGAAACATTATTAGATATTTGTAAGCATCTCATCCCAACTGCATAACAACACAGCAATAGTATCAGCAGAAAGCAAGATCCTAATTTCACCAGTTAGAAAACTCAGCAAAACTACCAAGCTAAAAGTGCTTCAAGCAGCAAGAGGAATCAAAACCCTGGTTGCAATGAACAAAGGGAAAGAATGGTCATTCATGAAAAGAAAAGTAAAAAACTAATGTAACATATGATGGTCATTTAAACGCTGATGTCATAAATTTGAACTGCTTTTACTCTGAAAACACATTTGATGACAGAGAAGCAAAAATAATGGAATAAGGTAAAAGGGTGGGGCAATTTTCCCTTAAGTAACCACAGTTCTTGTAGCCTCTCTTGAGAAAAAAAAAAAAAAGAACAGAAAACCACCTCTGGCTGGTGTCACAGATAAATCTGGATGAATCATCTCAAAACACACTAAGCACAGTAATCTCATTTTTGAGAAAGGTGTTTGTGTGTGTGAGTGTGTGTGTGTGTGTGTGTGTGTGTGTGTGGTGTTCATACATGTGATACAGAGAAAGGTGTGCAGGGCACAGCAGATTGGTATTGCTCAAGGTCATTTTCCTCATGAACAGAGAAAGGAAAAAATGACAAAATGAAAGAGACTGAGTAACAGGAGTGAAGTGATAACTTCTTTGCACTGGCCTTTCTGATCACATCTGTCACATGGGTGTCCAGACTTTCCTATTGTTCTGCCCTCCTGAGAGTCACCAAAAGAGGGCTTATATGGAAAGAAGGGAGATTTCCTATCAATACCTGATAATATTGATCCAGCAGTGTTTACCAGACTGGAATCTCCAAGCTGTTTTGCATGTTTTATCTCTTTAGTCAGGGAAGAGGAGATGGCTGGCAATATTTTTTTCCTTTTTAAATGAATTTCCATATATAAAACTATATGTTAGGAGACCTATTATCTGTAATATCTCATGCAATAAATAGCATTTTAAACATAAATCATGCCAAGTTCTATGTTTTTGCTTCTTAGTACCCAATATCCCCTGGATAAGGCCACAGGACAAGACTTGGTGGGAAAAGGATAAAAGGAAGTGAAATCAGGATGGAGATGGGGAAAATATTATTGTCCTAAGGTTATGTCCTCCACCACCATCCCATCATTTTTAGGCACCCTATGCACAGAGATGCCTTATTTTCTCACAAATGTCATGAGTATGATGCAATTTCTGTTGCAATAATATTCTAAAAAAAAAAGTAGGGGGCAGGGAAATGTCCTTGTCAGATTTTTAGCACACATTCATTAGTTGTCTATGATTTTCAGAGTGATGGGGGGGCGGTTCCAATTATCTAAAAATGAAAATAAAAGATAAAGGAAAAGTCTTTCTCTGTGTTTCATCCAAAAAATTCCAAGCTATGTTTAAGTTTTTACGCAGGGAGTAGCCCCCTTTTGAGTCCTCAGTAGTGTCGGCGGGGTGTTTTTTGGTTAAAATCCAGTTACCCTCTGCATCCTTTCTTGATTCTTCCTAGAGCTCCAGTTAGAGCAATTCTGCCTGAAGAGTGCCCTCTTCTTCCCATTTGGGGGAGGGGGAGGGTGGGGCGTTGTGAAGGACTGGGAGGCTGTCCTTAGAGTGGTATTCCAGCTGGAGGTAAAACAGGAGTATAAATGACCTGATTAGGGGAGTAAAAGGAGAAAGAAGAAAGAATAGAAATCCAGGGAAAACAGTTTTAGGTTCTGAAGCCTGAAAATTCACGCAGTATTGGAATATCAAAATAATTTTGCAGTCAGCGTTCCACCTCTGTTCCTGAATATTCATTTACAAGGGAGGGGTGGGGTTTGGAGGGTTGGGTTCGAAGGCACAGGAAGTCGGGCGGGACACCACCGCCCTCCACGGTCTCTCCACCTCCTTCTTCTCATAGTCAGGCGGCCACCTCAGCCATGACGCGCCTGCTGTCTGCCAGGGGGCCTGCTGAGCCCTCCTGCCCCGCCTCAGGAAAGTGTCAACGCGGCCCTGGCAGCTGCAGTGGTGGAGCCCAGCCCCCAAGCCCGCTGCATCCATGGCCTTGTAGCACCACCAGCCTGCGAAGCCGGCAGCAGCAGCCTAGCCCGGACTCCAAAGGAGTTGGGGACATCAACGCGCAGGGACTGCGTGAGCGGCTAGCTAGTGGACAGCTTGTAGTCTGCAAATGCCATCATATGGATATCTATAGAAACGCAGCAAGACGGAGGGAATGCAGGCAGCGCCCCTACACTTTCGAAGCAGCTGTAGCAAAGAGAAACCCCAAGATTAGTCCCAGCACTGCTTCTCAGAACAGAGTGCCTGGCAGGAGTGCTGGGTCCGGGTCAAATCCTCTGCTGGGTGCAGCCAGAGTCAGCTCCCAAAGGCGGGAGACAAAGGAGCACTCCTTAGCTGAATTATTCAGACCATCTTCACTATCAAATAAAACATTGATGAGACTACTTTGCAAGTGCTCTATCTTGTTAATCCTAATGCTTTCTAGAGGGAGGGAAATTTTCCGGAGGGGAGGCTGAGGTATTGGGCAAGAGAAATAAGAGAAATAATACGTGAGGGTCTGGGGTTGGGGAAGTTAACTAAATTTGTTCAGTCTCAACTGGCCCTAGGAATCTCCATTTTAATATACCAAACCCAATATGCTAATTAGGCAGTTGCAAATCCACCCTACTCTAAGAAGCAAGGCTCCTGTTAAGAATTTCTCTATATTCATTTTATACAGAGACAAACCAACCAAAGGAAAAAGAGAGAGAAAAGAAAAGAAAAGAGCACACAGAAATCCAAGCCCCTTTTCCAAGACCAAGACAATACAGCTGGTAGGTATAGTGTTGAGGATGTTGGGGTGGTGGTTATGGTTTTTATACATACTCCTCTAAATATAAAAATGACTTCTTTACAAGTCTATTTTACCACACAAAAAAAGCAAACCCTGGCAGTTGAGCACCATATTTCAAACACACACTCCTGATGGTGAATCCCTTCCATGCAATGCAAGTTCCAAGAAAACTCCATTTCAGATTAAAGTCTTCAGATGCGTAATTTACAACTGCTAAAGGATCTGGCAAGCTCTTTAACAATAAGAAAAGGAAAACAACCTAGCACCAGAGGTAGAGAAGGGTCAAAATGATCCTTGGCTGAAATGATGGGTGGAAACCAAACACCCTCTTGCACTCCACAATCTAGGGAAGCTTGGATACCAAATGGTCCGTGGCAACCATAGCCTGAAGGAAACACAAGATTTTAATCTCTGGCATTTTAAGGCAGGTTGAACATGCTTAGCTTTCAAAACAAAGCCAATTTTTTTTTTAACCCACATCACTTAGGGTGGAGCATATCCATATTCCCTTAGCGTTCACTGCCAGATTAAGTGCTCCGGTATACATTTAGAGTCCACCTCTTTGAAATTATATTAGAACATTGCAGAGCACCCACGGATACCCAGCCCTTTCTAATGATTTTCGAAACATTAATAAGTAAAGTAGCCTGCAATGCAGATAAGACACAAGAAACAAGATCAGAAGGAAACTGGGTGAGGCGGCAAACGTTTGCAGTTACCTGGTGCCTCTAGAGGAAAAGACGGTCGTAGGAGGACTTTCTGCCCGCAGGTACAATCCCGGCAAGGTGGCTCCAGGTGGCTTTCACAGTCGTATGCGGGTCTTGCTTGTCACTTCGCTGCCCTTTGCCATAGCTCAACACCCGCATCCTAGGGAGTCCGAAAGGCGGCTTCTGCCACTGCTGCCGCTGCCCGCAGGTCGCACTGGGTGGGGGATCCGCGGCGATCGCCCCATGAAACCCGCGTTTCTAAGCCCGGGGAGCGGGCAGAGGCAGGGCGGCCGCGCACGCACACACAGACACACACTCAAACACACTCACACTAGCACCCAGGCGCGCGCGCGCTCACATTCACACTTGCACACGCACACCTAGCACAGCACAGGGAGGGAGCAGCGAAGGAGGGGACTTCTCACGATCGGCTTCGATGCCCACCGGACCACAGGCAGCCAAGAGAGCGGTTTGGCATAGCCGCTAGATCACGTTTCCTTCAAGTTCTCCTCCAACCCCAATCCAAATCCACGTATTTCAGGAGCTGGTGACATTTTGGAGGGGCAAGAAACGGGAAAGGGCTGAGGAAGACTCGGGGATTTTGTGAAGCAGTCTGAAAAGCAATCCTTGGTTACCTTGTTTGCATAGCAAACCAGCTCGAAGGGCTGAACTTTTAGCTTCAAATGATGTGGGCAGAAATGATAATATCCTTTCGCCAAGATAGGAAGGTATAGATGCACGGAAACAGGACAGCTTGCAAGACCCTCTGGTGACCTTGTGATGTACCTGGAAGCAGGTTAACACTGGCGCTTTCCAAACCTGTGAGTAAAGTGATCCACACACATGGATCCAGTCAGACAGACGCTCCGAATCCAGCTGGAAAAATGGGTCTGGGCGTCCTCCGCGCTCTGTAAGAACCCAAGCATCCAGGGGCACCGCCGAGTTTACACATTTGCTTCTGGGCAGTTGGATAAAAGACAGCCAAATGCATCAGACAATCGCGCGCGCGCACATACACACACACACACACACACACACACTCTCGCGCAGACACACACACGCGCAGCTAGTTGGAGAGTGGCTTCCAAAATACAGATGCCAAGAGAACTAAAAACGATAGATAAGATCCAGAATCTTTCAGGAAAACGGAAAGGTCATAGGGAATTTTACGAATATCGTCCCAGATCTTTCATTCTTCCTGTCCTCTGAGTGTGTGTTTGTGTTTCCAGAAAGGTTTTGTGGGTCTGCCCCACCCCCGTCCAGTTGAGCTTTTCTCTCCGTAAGGGTCGTGCTCTCAGCCTAGAGCTCCACCAAATCGAACATCCTACGGGAACAGGCAGCAGCGGAGCCATTCACATCCTCCGGGAAAGAAGGGACAACACGCGCAAACACACGCACACACCCGCGCACGCACAGAGTCCCCAGTCCGGGCCGCCCTGCACACGCTTGCCACCTCCCAACGCGCCGCTGCACACAGCGCCCCGCCCGCGGCCCGCGGCGCCCCGGGGAGTCCGAGGCTCAGGCTGCGACCGTCTCCCGGAAGGGCCGGGACTCGCCACTCCCGGCGGCGGCGGCGGCGGCGGCGGCGGCGGCGTGTGCGGGGACCCGCAGCCGCCCGGCCCGGCGGAGCAGCGCCCTGCGCTGCAGCATGGAAGAGGCGGCGACGGCGGCGGCTGCGGGCGCGTGGCCGCGTGGCCGTGGGCCCGGCCCTCGCCGCAGTGACGGGAGCTACAGCACCGCCCCAGATCCCCCCCAGAGTCAGGGGGAACCCCGGCGGGGCCCACCGAGGATCGCCGGCCTGTAAACACGAATTGTTCGCTGCAGATTTACCCAGTGCTCCCGGAGAGAGCCCGCGAAGCGCCTGCGAATCCTCCCGGCAGGGGAGGCGCGGGAGGTGGTAGGCTGGGGCGGGAGGAGGAGTAAAACTGGAGAAAGAAGACGAACTTCTAGGGGCGTCCCCAATCTCTTGCGATGGGAGCAATTTGCAGACCTCCTCGAGGGTGATGGCATAAAGGGTGTCACCGGGTCGGGCTACTACTAATGGCGATGGGGAAAGTCATTAAGCCGTGCACGCGGCATGAAGCTGAGATGCCGTCAACTTGAGAGCCCTCACCTGCCGCCGGCTCCGAGGGTCCCATAATCGGAGCTAGCGATCTGCTTGCTAATTAGATGAGAGCAAGCAGGCACCGAGAAAAACATGTGTATTTAAGAAACGAACCAGCTCATCTTCAAACGTTGAGGGTGATCTCCTAATATGCCAAAAAGCATGAGCAGAACGCAAGCTCCATAGCCATCCTACCCCAAGCAGGACCACTAGAGTCCCTAGGACAGAGGACATTTCTGAAGCTGGAAAAGAGAAAAGGAGGCTTCCAGGATCTCCAACCCCCACCGCCCAAGGGAGAGCTCGGCTTTTCTTTTTCTCAACCAGGCACACTCCCCTGCCCCCAGTTTCTCTCCTAGATTTCTTTCCTCTTCACGTTCAGTTCAGAAAAGGCTTCTTCCTCCTGGGACTCCCAGAGTTATACCACCCGGTTCATTGACGTTAGCGAGGGTGAGAGATGCACCCTTGCTCTGTTCTTGGCTTGGTTCACCAGCACGTGGCCTTCTGCCTTAGGAGCATCTCCGTTCAACTGGCCCCCGTGGTCCTGGCGCAGGGGGGAACGAAAGGGATTGGAAGACCCGGGAGGAGGGTGCAGATTTTGGTGGCCGCGAAGAGAAGCTGGTGCGAGAGGCCTGGGCAGTGGGGGAGGGGGGAGACTATCTGGCAGAGCCACGTGCTAATATTGTTTGTGCAGTCGCGTCCTTAAACCAGCTGCGATCGCATTTTGTAACCCCCAGAGCTCTCTCAGGCGTCGCCACCGCCCAGAGGATTCACAGGCGAGCTCCTACTCAGGCACACACTCCCGCTCGCTCAAGCGCGCACACACGTGCGTTCCCGCGTAAGCTGGACCCACCCGGACCCACCCCAGCGCCTCTTTACGGGAAGAGCCCGAGGGGTGGGGAGCTGGAGATGGGAACTGCTCACAATCTCCTCCTTCTCAGCTTCCCCCTCCACGCCCCGGCTCTGGTCCAATCGCGGGTTTAGGAATTTGCTCCACCTTTCTGGTGGCTTTGTTCCGAGGGATCGTTGGTCGGGTGCTGCAGTTCAGGCGGCGCCAGCTCTCTCCAAGTTCCCTCCGGGGCTGAGGGAGGGAGGTGGGGGTGGAGCTCGGTGGAGCCCCAGAGACGTTGAGAAAGAGTCGAGTCGAGTTCTCTGGCTGGAGGGTCAAACTTGGGCTGGAGGGGGACAGTGCGGCGGTCCATTTTATAAAGAAACCCCCAAGGGACCCGGCGCACCAGTGCATCAGGGACACCGATGTAGTCCGCAAAGTCTCCACTAAAGCCATCAGAGCTCGCCTCCTCGGTGATTTTTCTGACCCCCAAAGTGAAAAATGAGGTTTCCGAGACGACCACGACGTGAACCTGCTGCGTGAGAGTCCAGAAACTCCGGGAGGAGCAGACAGAGAAAGAGAGAGCATGCGAGCGGGGACAGTCTTCATCCACTTACAGCGTTACCGCTTTGGGACCTTCGCTGCAGGTGAAGGTGGTGTCGTGGCTCCAGCGGCTACTGAAGCAGAGGCTGCGAGCACTGCCCTGGCTCCCGGACATGAGGGTGACAACTTTTCTTTCTGTGCTACCCGGATCGCCTCTCTTTCTGGTTGAACTAAGAGGTAGAAATAGCTACGGTCCAGGAGACTTGCAGCTCTCTCTAGGTACCAAAGTAGATCGAGACGTTGAATGAGAAAGACAAAGATCTTGGGCATCGCTGGACTAAATAACTTTTTTCTAAACTTAACCTTTCAAGAAGTAATTTCTTGTTTTTCTAATGCCTGGACCGAGGTGAGGAGTGGGCATACTTTAACCTGCTGTCAAACACACAGAGTTGATAACAGGGCAAAGTTTAACCACTCTCCTAAATGCTTTTCAGAAAAGGTGTATGTGGTGTTTGCTTGAGCATAATGAAATCAACGTGTGGTTTTATTTTTGTTTTTTGTTTTGTTTTTAATATAGGTAGTGAAGGCTAACTTTTCACTGTTACTTTTTATTGCAATCCCTAGCAGGCTAGTTTAAGCTCCTTGCACATTTTTTTTTTAAATTTTGTTGCTATTGATCTTTCCTCTACTTTCTCCTTGGTATCTCCAGAAAGCACTTTAGTAAAGTCATGCACAGTTGTTTGCTTCCTTCCTCTATCCCAGCGATTTCAGTGTATGAATTGGGCGGAAGAGCAGAATTTTGTATCTTGCATGTTTTTCTGTAGAAGATGGCAAGATTGTTAAATAAGGAAGTATATTATTCTCTCCTCAAAAATCTCAAATTTAACAGAAGGTGCTTTGGGATTTTGTTTGTTTGTTTGTTTGTTTTAAAATTTCATTTCCTCCCAAGGTAGCAGAGAAGAAGGCCTCTGAAAATCATGGGAATTGGTAATTTCAAATTGTTGCTGTTTTAATTATTGTTGGAGTTAACCAACTTTCAAATAGACATTTTTCTTTAGGGTGGAGGGGTGCCAGGGTAAATTGTCATACTTTTAAAAGTTCTAACCAATTCCTTATAAAATAAGATGCCTATGCTCATTAGCTTCTAAAGATAATTAAAATTGATTTTAAAAAAATTTTAGATTTTAGTTTTTAGTTATTTTTGCCTTCTTGATTTTTTTATTTCTAAAACATTTAGCCAAATCACTTTTAAACTTATAAATTATATCACACTTCTTTCCTTAAATCCTCTATGTAAAGACCTATTGTTCATTTTAACAATACTTTTGAGTGTTATATAATTTTACACAATTCATAGCTTTATGAATGTTTTGCACTTAAAATGATGAATACCTGAAATCATCACCAGTTTCTAGTTTAATTGTTATTTAGCAATTGAGTTTCTTTGAAAATAATGAAAAAAAACATGATATATTTATGGTCTTTAACAATTAGGTGATTAATCCATACATTTTCTGTATTCTCTGGGTTGACATCTGAGATAAACTTTAACTTTGGATAGCTTGCTTTATGTATACTTTAATGAGTACCTTTCTGTATACATTTATAAGTTTCAAGAATCTATTAGGAAGGAGCTTTTGAATCTATTGGGAAAGAGCTTTGATGGTGTTTCTTTTCTTTATTTTAAAACTAATACTAATTTCACTGTTAAGACTTAAAACTATAGGACTACAGGAGTAGTGTTTTAAACTGACTTAGACAAAATGATTAAATTCAATATCGAGATATTTTAAAAGTCATCCTTATAGTTGTGGCCTGCAAAGTTTTGAGATCTAAAAAAAAAAATTCTGCTTATCTTAGAAGAAGCATCTATCTATCTATCTATCTATCTATCTATCTATCTATCTATCTATCTATCTATCTGGTCCTAAGGTATAGATGGTGTTGCAATTATATTTTAGCCAAAAACGTAATTCAGCTGGACTCTAAACAGACTTGGGAAACACGTTTACCAGTTCCTCTTTTACATAAGTAAGCAAATTTTCATGTTCCACTTTGGAACTCTCTCTGAAGTTAAATTTGTTTATAATTTAATTTTTCTCAAAACACAAAGAACTGTTTTCATTTATGTTTCTTTAATTTCTCATTTCATCTTGAGTAGGAAGTTTTATTATTTAGAAAAATGAGTTGCAATGGTTTTCAATATTGCTACTATATTTTAGCCATAAAATTTAGGCACCTCACCCACTACCAGAGTGTCCATATTCCTCTGTTCTCATCTATTCTGAATTCCTTTTATTTTAAAATTTAAAAAAATGTATCATGGTGTTTTTACTTGATCTTGTGAAAAATATTCATCTCCCTCTCCTTTCTTCCTATACCTTTGTGATATTTTTTAACCTCTAAGGATCAAGATGATAATGACAGCACACCATATCCACTATATTGTTAAGATTTATCTCTTCAAAGCTGGAACTACCACTAAAGATCTAAGGAATCTTGGTGGAAACAGTGATTTCTTTTAAAGGTGATTCTGAATTTTATATAATGATTATTTTGAAGATAGTACCCAAGTCAGGAACTTTTTTTTTTAAATGTAAGAGTACAGTTATTTATTCAGCCATTGATTAATCTTATTAAATTGGGCATGAACTCCACCCAAGTCAGGAAATTTTTGAAAGCGCTTAAAGTGAAGTATGCTTCAAAGTTAAACATTATTGGATAGACAGTGCAATGTATATATATATATATATATATAAATATATATATATATATTAATATATATATTAATGTGCAAATTGTATGACTAGTATGTTAGACAAAGTTTATATGACACATTTTTTCTTTTCTTATTTGCTTACACCCTGGTGTCAGTTCCCTGTAATTGTCTGGTTCTCCCAGGTGGTTTTCCAAAAGCCCCAAAATACAATTACTTGCACTGGAATATCTATGTTAACAATAGAAGAATGGTACAATATTGTGGTTTGTTATTCTCTGCTCTTAATTATCTCCACGTAGTCACATAAAAGAGATCTAATTAGCTCTTAAAGAGAAAGCAGTAATATTAAGCTAACTCAAACCAAAGTGTCAAAGACTAGCAATTTACTTTTTTCATGAATCTGAAATTTTTAAAAGTAGAAGTTCTGGCAAAGTTTCTCTAAATATATTCATAAGTATGTATGTACTTATGTACGTAAGTATGTATATATAAAACAAAGCTTCTGTTTCAAATATAGACATTTAAAACAGAAGCACCTAATTTTAATTGCTTTCATGATTACATGTTAATTATGGTACAGCTTTTTGCATTACGCATTTTGTAACTTTGATAATGCTATTAAATAATTATTCCAAACCTATTTTTTTAATCTTGAAAGAAATGCTTAGAAAGTCTAAATTATAATCCATCAAGTATACTAGGAACATTTTTTTTAATCTTAACATTCACATCATATAGTGTTCTAAAAGAAATGAATCTGCATTACTATCATAGGACCTATGAGCAGTGGCACACCAAATGCTATTAGCTGGAAGTAGAAAGCTGTTGAAAGTTTGGGAACTGAACTTCTTCAAAATGTGTATCTTACTCTCAGGTCTAAAAAATGCCTATGAGGCTTTTGGTTTTCAAGTTTTGCTTTTACAAATTGTTTTCTACTATTTAGTTTTTGCCCAAATGTGTCTCTGAATTTCCCCTGGGTGACCACAAGTCGGCAGTGGTGTGTCAC
Organism: Sorex araneus; assembly: GCF_027595985.1. Lineage (NCBI taxonomy): Eukaryota > Metazoa > Chordata > Mammalia > Eulipotyphla > Soricidae > Sorex > Sorex araneus. Next base: position 56,796,314 of record NC_073304.1, read on the forward strand.
ACTCACGTGGTTGAGACCACAAGGTGTGACTATCTTTATAGCTACATTGATTTAGAACTCAGAATTTCTGTTTATTTTATGAGAGGTGTGCTCATTAAAATAATTATGAATAATTTTTGCCTATGTGGGAGGAAGTTATATATTTTTGAACAATACTTCCTTAATGTAAAAATGAAGGCATGGTATAAACCTACAGAGGTCATCTTTTCTATTCAGTTCTGTTTTTGATTATGATCTCTTTAGGATAGTAAGTTGCCTTTTATTCTTTTACATATGTTTCATATTTATAGTCATCTGGGTTCTTTGACCAACTTTGAATTCTTTTTTATTTTTGTCTTTTTTTTTGTCAACTTTGAATTCTTAACTAACTTAATATTAAAGTTCCTCTAGATTTATTTCTAAGCTATTGAAAAAGCAAGTTCTATGATGAAGGCAAACCTTTATGTTATTTCTATGATGACACCAAACACTTTTCTCCACAAAATGGTCATTTTTTATCTTCATTTATGCCTTAAAAACTCACTGACAGTATTATAGCATGTCTTGAAGTAGGAATTAGGGAAAAAAGCATAATGAAGGATAGACCTTACTAAGATGTTCAGAACAAAAGCTGGAGAGAGAGTACAAGAGTTAAGGAGCTTGCCTTGCACACAGCCAACGCTTGTGCTACATGTGGTCCCCTGAGCATACCCAGCAATGGTCCCTGAGCAGAGCCATGAATAATTCCTGAGCACTGCTGTTGTGACCCCTAAACAAAACACAAACAAAAAGTAAGATGTTCCAACAATGCTTCCCCAAGGCCTGCCTTTTTACCTGTGTATCATTTCAAGCAGAGGATAAGAAATCACTCCCTTAACTAACTAGGAAGAAAAAAGATTGTGACTATTACTGAAGAATATTACTATTAGGGTTTTTACAAGAAATTAACTTTCTAGTAGAGAAACTTATTTATGACAGGACAGAAACCTAATGCCCCTGCTCAGGAAATACACTTGCATTAAGCCCCACTGATTTTGGAGTCCACATCTCATATAGATAGATATACAGAGATACATATCAGATATATATATGAGATATATATGATAATGATATATATCAGTGTATCACACTGTATCACTGTCATCCCGTTGTTCATCGATTTACTCATGCGGGCACCAGTAACATCTCCATTTGTCCCAGCACTTAGATTTTAGCAGCCTTTTCTTATTCATTTTTCCCAACAATTGGAGTCTCTTTCAGGGTCAAGGGAATGAGATCTGTTATTATTACTGTATTTCGCATATCGAATACACCACAGGGAGCTTGCCAGGCTCTTCTCTACAGGCAGGATACTCTCAGTAGATTGCCTGGCTCTCTGAGAGGCTTATATATTTAATAATATATATTTAAATGTATATATTTCCCTCTATGATGATATGTCCAGGAATATGTTCACTCATGTGTGAGACTCCGCCCTAGCATGTGGAAAGCGGCCTGGAGTGTGGCGGCGGTTGGGTAGTGTAGTATATATTTGGGGTGCTTTAGAAATTATACTCAGGGCATACAAAAGAGAGATAAAAAGAAGAAAAGTGCCTGCATCAAGGCAGGCTGAGGAGGTGGTGAGTGGCAGGAGGGAAACTGGGGACATTGGTGGTGGAAAATATAAACTGGTGGAGAGATGGGTGTTGGAACATTGTATGACAGAAACCACAACCATGAACAACTTTGTAGCTGTGTATCTCAGGATGATTCAATAACAAGTAAATAAATTTAAAAATTAAAATAAACTTGGCATCATAAATTTCAACCCTTTGAGTTAGCCCTTTAATCCAATGGTACAGTTTTTAACCAATCAACAGGTGTTCCACATAAGAACCTTCACCCCAGCTTTTTTGATGAGAAAGTGAATTTACTCAAAATAATCTTAAAATATCAGGTCTAGTCTTTCTGACTATGTAAATCTTCAGTTTTGTATTTACTCTTTGCAGGACCTCGCTAAGTGAGATTCTGCCCAATTCATGTATCTTTCTGTTAGATTTCATCGGATCTCTAAGTTTGTGAATCTTGTTGTTTGTTTTGTTTGCAATGATAGGATCAGGAGACAATTATCAGTGGCAATCAAGACACGAGGAGAAATATGAGCTTGACACCTACAAACCTTGTGAAGTGCTCATTAAGTTTCTAAGAGTATGGTTAAGCACCTCTCCATTTCAGCTCAGCTCTTTCTCCAAGCTCATGATTCAATTCCATTTTCTATGCTCGGTGAGTGGGTAGGTCCCTAACCCTTGGTTAAATATAAAATTGCGCATTAGAGGCCCCTTTTACTCGACATTTTGTCAGAGTTTCCAGAAGAAGTTAGGTGATCAGAGTTGGTCTGAATTAAAGGTGAACTGGACTTCAGGGTTAGTAAATCAGATACGATCAGATCAAGTCTGAGGTAGACTGGACTGAGGTTCATTCACCATTAGCCAGATAGAATCAGATTAAGTATAAAACAGAATCTGCTAAATCTAGGGCCAGCCAAATAGTTTGGTATGTGACTGGATTCTATGTAGCCAGCAGTAACAGATAAACCTGAATGAACTCTTGATTTTTGTCCCAGATTTTCTGTGGAAGCTAGTGATAAGCGCTGCAATTATCTGTGTTTTAAAATTAGTCTGCCATCCCAAGTCTTTGAGATCTGTTGATTCAACCTTATCCTGTCCCCTTGTTTTTTACTATTGAGTTCTCCCTTTGTGGCATATTTTGGGTATGCACGTATGAGGGAAAGACAATTCCTGAATAAAAATATTAGAAAACAAGCTTGAATTAACATCAGTTAACTTGTGATTTACAGGTGCTTGGGGAGAATTGGGATGGGGGAATTGATGTGTGTGTAATGGTGAGAACAAAGCACTCTGCTGGGGGCATGGGATTACATATAGAAAGTGAGAATACTGGTTTTATTGCTTAAATATTAAATAAAAGTATCAGAAATTATAGACTTTAGGTATGATTTAGGTATTAATATAACTTCAAGGAAAATCAAGAGAGTTGCTAAAATAAGTGTAATTCTGCATGTCTAACAAGTTGAGCAAACCTTATGTTTAAGAATTATTATTTTGGAAATCAGAACTATATGAAAAGATATCAATATTGATAGCCATTATGGAAAACAGTCTGATTAGATAAGATTCTTTAGGGCCACCACTCAGTGCCCCTACTGCAAACCACAACACCCCAAAGGAGAGAGAGAGAACAAATTGGAATGCCCTGCCGCAAAGGCGGGGTGGGGTGGGGGGGTGGGATTGGGGGGTGGGAGGGATACTGGATTCATTGGTGGTGGAGAATGGACACTGGTGGAGGGATGGGCTCTCGAACATTCATGAGGGAAAAATAAGCACGAAAAGGTGTGAATCTGTAACTGTACCCTCACTGTGACTCACTAAAAAAAAAAAAAAAAATTTAAAAAAAGACTCCTTAGGGCCAGATAGATGGCTCATGTGCCTGGAGCTTTTGATTTGCATGTAGGAATATCAGGTTAGATCCCTGGCACCATATTTATACATCAGCACCACAGGGCATGATCGATCACTAAGCATCTAGCTGCAAGTAATCCTCAAGCATAACCAGTGTGGTATATTATCCTAAAAAAGGAGAGCAACTGAATAGTAAAAAGAGACATTATTGGGCATGAAAACAGCTTTGATGGTCAGGGTGACCACCAGCAGAAGCTAGAGAACAAGCTTCAAAGAGCAGAAGTGGGGATCTGGTCTTGCATTTGACAAAACTAGTGAGCTGGGGCAATAATGTGAAACAACAGGAGCATGAGCGGAAGGGTGGAGCTCCAGGTGAATTTAGCCAGTCATTTTATGTCTCCACCACAGAACAGGTAATCAGTCAGAATAGATAATGGGATGGTGGGGAGGTGGGATCTGGCAACAGATGAAAGGAGGCCCCAGGCCCATATCTCAGAGTCTGTCTCTTTCTGGACTGGTATCTCCCTCTCTTTGCAGAGTGCAGAATCAGGTAGGGCTGCACACCCTGACAGATAGCCAAGTGCAGGAGGGCTAAATAGGCCCAGACAGAAGTGGGATATAAGCAGGGCTGAGATGCCCAGGAAAGCTCAAATTCAGGCAGGGCTCGAATGCCCAGGTAGTAACAAGTTGCTGAGCATAGAGGTCTCACTTACATGCACCGGAATGCCAGATGCTAGGAAAGCTGGGACAGGACAGGAGCTTCTGGGGCAATTGGAGAGGCACAGAGCAGAGACCTGACTCATGAGCAGGTGGCTGAGGCAAATGATTAAGGAAAGCAGACACAGGATAAGGAAACACATGCAGGGATGGGGCCTGGCATCATTTATGGGTCGTGTGGGATGAGACTAAAGGTTTTCATAAGATAGGGCGGCATCAGAAACAGGATATGTGACATTGTTCATGTTCAAGGAGAGGTCTGAACTTTGAGGTAGGGACCTGGACCCATCTACTTTAATTATACAATAAACTATAGCTGTAATCTTCAGAGTTTTAAATGCAAATCTTTCATACAATTTTCAAGTGCCCACCAGTGCAGGGAAATCTGCTTCAGCACTAATACAATGACTTTTATGTAATCTAGTATTTTGTCAGGAAACTCAGGCCTATGCATGAGGGAAACAAGGAAGGAAGAATGAGCAGTTGAGGAACATGCAATGAGCATGCATCACATGTATGGAAAAAGGTTAAGCATTTTGGGGTCAGGCTTTTACTATGACTATGAAGAGCAAGGTGAGAGGAGACTGTATGGGGCCTCACTGGCAATTTTCCATGGGCTGAGACGTGGCTTCTAAATGTGTTCTGAAGGTTCTCTTTTGGCCCAGTCATGGGCCAGAGAATATGATAGTCCAGCTTCTCCCAAGAAGTAAGAAGTGGCTGTCAAACTTGCTGAACTGCAAACCTCAGAATAGTCTCTTAGGTTTACCTAAACCCTCAGAGTCCTAAATTTTTGTGAGGGGTCAAGAGAAGTAAAAAGTTCCAAAAGGCTTTAACAGCAAGACACCCTCCCACTCACTCACAAAATAAAATGGATTGTTTAAGTGTCCTTGAAAATTAGAGTTCCTGTGTCATTTAAAACATTTAAAAGATTCATCTTCAGACGCAAGAAAAACATTAAGGATGTAAGAGTCACTTAAAGAGTCACAAAACTATCTCATAATTTCTTGGTGGGAACAGTTACGGAAATCCTTTGACCACTATTGATCGTAATGACCTTGAGAGATTAAAATACGTTGTTCTGGGGCTGGAGCAATAGTACAGCAGGTAGGGCATTTGCCTTGCATGCAGCTGACCTGGGTTCGATTCCCAGCATATCATATTGTCCCCTGAGCACCGCCAGCAGTAATTACTGAGTGCATGAGCCAGGAGTAACCCCTGTGCATTGCCAGGTGTGAACCCCCCCCAAAAAAAAGGCAGAAAAAAATTATGTTGTTCTTTGGGATTTTTTATTGTGTTCAAGGGACAATTTAATATCATTAGAAATTAAGCATTAATCATCGATATTACTATAAGTTTTCATTTCTTCTCTCTCTCTCTCTCTCTCTCTCTCTCTCTGGTAATGTCCTTTCTCTGGTTTTGTGATCAGGGAATTGTAAAAACTTTTTTTTTTTCCAAAGTAGCTTTCTTGGCATCGTCTAAGCTACATAAAGAAAATCATTCCAAGATATGCAGATGAATAAATATACTGATCTTTTGATGTTACTTAAGTGACAAATTCTATTTCAGAAATTTAAGAAATCAGCTGTCTTCTATTTCACAAATTTAGTTTTTATAGAACCACAGTTGTAACTCCGGACTCAAGCCCAAATCCACCAACCTTAATCATTCCAAAGACTGCTATTCAATTCAAACATATGTATGTCTTGTGAACTATTCACAAAGCCTTTTCCTTTGGAAATATTTGTTACCTTTTGAGTACTACATGATATAAGTTTCTTTCTGCCCAAGGGAATGGCAGTTATTCAAAAGGTGAGCTCATAAAAATGCTAAAGTGTATTCTCCAACTGTTAGTCTTAAGAAGTCTCAATTAGTGTCTGTATATTGTTTGTGTCACCCATGTATTTTTATATATATGCAAATTTCACCTTTTGCGTATTATTACCAGAAATTAATTTTTAATTAACTTAAGGATTCATGGGGCCAGAGAGATAGAGAAAGAGTTAGAGAGAGAACAGTCTTCTCAGGTTGGGGGAACTGTGCATGCCAGGTTGCAAACCTTCAATGTAAAGAATCCTCATCTCATGCCTTTTGAAAGCAGTTTTTAAAAGTAGGTCTTTTCCCAAACTATCCCAGCATGGACGATTTATGTAGCATAACAACCACTGGGTATTATGGAGGGTGGATTCCTTAAGTCCTTTATACTCTTTATACTCTTTTTTTACACTCTTCTCTTACACCTTTAGGTTTACCACCCTTCTCTGGGAGTTGCCACATTTTTTTCTTTCTTGTGAGTGCCAATATTTGCATCTCATAAGGATATGGTCTTCATGTCCTTGATTTACTTCAGAACTGTGACCAGGCAGCTTCCAGAAAGGCTGTACAGTTGCTCCCTTCCCTATTTACCTGACTACTACAATAGGAAGTTGTTAGAAGTTTGGAGAGATAATCAAGAAATTTAGGTGCCTTCAAGCAACATATAACTTAATAAATTTGTTATAAGGTTTATAAAATGCAAGATTAAATAACAGTGCACTTATTAAACACTGAATTTCAATTTTATCTGTTCAGGGGATAAGGTTGCAAGCTCTTCATGTTATTTTGAAAGACTTACACTTTCATAATAAATGAGCAAATTGCTCATCAACACCATTCCAGGAAAGTTCTTTTCTTGTCAAATTTAAAATGTTAAAAGTGGTATGTGTAGGGGCTGGAGCAATAGCACAGTGGGTAGTGTGTTTGCCTTGCATGCGGCTGACCCGGGTTCGAATCCCAGCATCCCATATGGTCCCCCGAGCACCACCAGGAGTAATTCCTGAGTGCATGAGCCAGGAGTAACCCCTGAGCATCGCCGGGTGTGCCCCCAAAAAAACAAAACAAAAGAAAAGTGGTATGTGTATAGTGGTCATAATTATTTGAATGTGAAAGACATGCTATTTGTGAAAAATCTGCAAAGGTAGGGGCTGAGTAATAATACATGCCTTGCATGTTTCCAATCCGTGTTCTATCCCTAGCATCACATACGATCCCCAAGCCAGCCATTAGTGATATCCCAGTAAAGAGTCAGAAGTAAATTTTAAACGTGACTGGAAATGACACGAACAAAGTATTTTATAGTCATTTAGCAAATGTCCAGGCCAAGTAAAAATTTTATTCTTTAAAAACTAATTTTAACTTCCTTGAAAACATTTTTCTGTTTTATGAGAAGTAAACATACAGTTACTTTATTTTACTTTGTTTTGACTTTGAGTACCAAAACTTCCATTGGGATTCATTTGCTATTTTTTGTTCTAGTGCAATCTATCTGTGCCATAGTGTTCAATAAGAAGTAAATGCTCAAAGGCAGCAGTAATGAGTTACTCAAGAGAATAAAACCTGGACTTGAGCAAGTTGCTAAATTTTGGGAGAAAAAGTACCTGGCATCAATCTATCACATCTCCAGTGTGATACCTCTGTAAATTCTGTGCACCAAACTATATATATAACAAAGTGATGACTCTGTTTTTCTTCTAAGAGTTGTGAATATAAAGATACTTCATATTTTGTCTTATTTTAAATTTAACATTCTTGGATTTCAAAAACAATTTAGCAAAATAGTATAAATCATGTGCATAAAATCAAAGTTCTTAGCTTTTGAGGAAAAAAATTGTAATTTCAAGCAATTCCATATTTTCCTGCTATTTTAGTGTTAAATAGAACCATATGCAGAAAAATTATGTGGAACAGACCATTTAATAGAAGCATAATGTTTTATAAACACATTTATGGCTTTTTTTCTAAGCTAGTAATTGTGAATTCTGAATGGAACAGAATACCTGACTTTAAGAAACTGCAGTTCACCAAGAATAAGAAATCCTTTATATTTAGTGGGTATGATGAAAAGCAATTGACATTTTTGGTTGTTGTTGTTGTTTTTCAGTATTGTTTCTATTTTAGATGTCAACAGCAGGAACTAATCAGTAAATGCTATTGAAACACCATATAATACAACTTCTCTGCAAATGAATCAGTATTTTTTCTAATTATCTGAAATTATATCTGACTTCCAGTGAAGTGGAACAACAGTAACAATGTCTCACAATGGAGACGTTACTGGTGCCTGCTCGAGCAAACTGATAAATAACTGGATGACAGTGCTACATATCTGACCTACTCAAATTTAATATCAGGTCACTGACATCTATAATTAATTCAATAGATAGTTCCTATACCTTGTGTGTATGTTACTTTAAGAAAAATACTTTAAGTGTGCAGGCAATACTGTTTCTCTGGGCATATTCACAAACAACTAGACACAGACTTCTCAAAGTAATTTCATTTGGTGCTATTATAAGACATTCAGTAATGTTTATCATTATAGTCCCTGCCAAACCAAATGTTCAAGAGATGTCATTGTTGATGAGATTGGGGGGATTATTCCCTCACTGAACTATGTCTTTGATATAAAATTAAAAGATAATTCTTAAAAATTTGTTTTAAATTTAGTAAACTTTTGGACACATAAATATCAACTTAGCCTATAATTTTACTTTGCTTTTTCTATTATTATTGTACTTTTATGTGGATAAATAATATTTATCATTATACTTTTAAATTATTTTTATTTTATTTTATTTTATTTTTTCTTTTTGGGTCACACCCGGCAACACACAGGGGTTATTCCTGGCTCTGCACTCAGGAATTACCCCTGGCGGTGCTCAGGAGACCATATGGGATGCTGGGAATCGAACCCAGGTTGGCCGTGTGCAAGGCAAACGCCCTACCCGCTGTGCTATTGCTCCAGCCCCTAAATTACCTTTAGACTATTACAATTTGAGTTTGCTGTAGACTGGAAGATGTAGGAAAATGATATGTGAGTGAGTGTGATACAACTTTGAAGATTGAGAAATTTTAATTCATATGTAATTCATATATTGTGTAAAATTATTTCATAAAAATGTATTTGCAGATGAAATTATCAAGAATTTTAGAAAAAGATCCTTCTACCTGAGGATTATAGAATTTTTAATTGAATAAATTGCACAAACCTTAATAAAATACAGCTCAAGTTACTTTCTATTTAAAATTTAAAATAAAGAATAAATATTCATTTAGTCAAATTTGTAAAACATAAATATTGTGATAAACTGATTAAAATAACAAACTTTATGAAAAATTGTGGATATAAAAACATCACTTTTTTGTATGCATGTGTTTCTGTCTCAGCTAAGAATCACTCCCACTTGTGGTTGGGGGACCAAGGATAGGATGCTGGCAATTAAACTGACTGGCCAGGCACAAGGCCTGCCTTATCAGCTTGCTGTACCATTTCTCTGGCTCCAACACATTGCTTTTGAAATCATAAAAGAAGATACATGAAATTTCTTGTTGCAAACATAGTTATAAGCATGGAATATCATTTAAGATTGATTTTAAGTATCCTACTTATTGAGATAGTCTCAGTGATTTGTAAAAATTTTTATATTCTAAGATTTTTATATTCCTAAAAGAGCAAGGGCAATAATGCCTAGTTTCAAAAAGGTACATGAGTAAGGTTTCTCTGCAAGAGGTAAGGAAAGAAAACAGAATAGTAAATTACAATTTAAGTGCTATTAGTAGCATTTATCAAGAGAATAATTGCAGCTTTATTCTTTAAGTCTGTAAGATGGGAAAGCTATTGCATTAGGTAAAATACTGCCCAGATCTCTTCCTCTAAGTATTTTCTTTTTATAGAAGCCATTTGTAGTACTAAATGATGAAACAAAGTTCCCAAATGACATTTTAACTAATGATAGATATTTAAATGTTTAAATTCTTCTATAACATCAATATACCTGTACTGATCAATATTCCTATTCTAGACTAATTCCATTAGTTGGGAATTCATTTATACAATATAAAAACACATTTCTGTTTTTTTTTAAATTTTTAAATTTTATTTTTTAGTTCACAATATTTGATTACATTTAATATTCAGATACCAATCCCACCACCAGTTCACCTTCCCACCACCAAATTCGGATGTTTCCATCCCAAACCCCAATAGCTGTCCAAAATCACAACTGAAAAAATATTTTTTGTGTTGTCTCTTATGAAAAACTGCTGAACATGCTTACAAACAAGTGTTCATATAGGAAACGGTGTGAAGATTTTCCAATTTGCCTGGAGCCATTAAGACATTTTATAGGATATCACTAACATGTAGGTAAAGTTTGGGTGATGTGAGCTTTGGTATATATATCTGAAAATGTGTATATATGCATATGTATATCACTTGTATCACTTGTATCACTTGTCATCCTATTGCTCATCGATTTGCTTGAGCAGGCAATAGTAACGTCTCCATTCATCCCAGTCATGTGCTTGTGTAGCCCAATGGCGTCTTCTTGCTTCAGAAACATGAAGAGCCTCAAACCATTCGCTCAGGGTCTTGATGAAGAAGTCTGACCATACCATAGGTGGGCAGCCACGTGTTCTTTTGACGTCCCGTGGAATCCAGTCCGTAACAGCTCTATCCCAGCGGTCATCTCCAAATAGCATTACGTGTCTAACCCATCTGATTTTCCACATTTTGGCAAACAAGACAGAATCCCTGATTCTTGATCATCAATGGAGGCTGGAACTCTGGATTCCTTCTCTCAATAGAGTGAAACATGATACTACAAGCATAGCTCTTTCAATTCCTCTTTGAGAGACCCAAAAAGCGTTCTTCTCCTTTTTTTGTTGGGCCCAGGTCTCTGAGGCATATGATACTGCAGGAAGAATGGTGAAGTAGAAAAGATGTACTCGGGGCCAGAGGTTCTTCGTCTTCTTAACAACTTCTTCGAAGCTACAAAAGCATTCCATGCTGCTCTCTTCCTCTTGTGCAGCTCAGGTGCCAGGTTGTTTGTCATGTTGAGTTCTCGACCTAAGTACATGTAACTGCTGCATTCAGAGATGTTCGTTCCATTGGGAGCAAATGGAACGTCAGGAACTAGTCCGTTTCTCATGAACATTGTCTTCGTGAGATTCAGTTGTAGTCTGACCTTTCCACACTCACAGTCAAAGTCGGCCATCATTCGTGCCACTTGACTAATATTTGGTATTATTAGAATGATGTCATCAGCGAAATGGAGGTGGTGTAGTTGCCCACCATCTGTCTTCAATCCCCTCCCTTCCCATTCCAGTCATCGCATGATGTTCTCGAGGGTGTCACTGAAGAATTTCAGTGAAATGGAGTCAACCTACTGAACCCCTCTCTTGGTGTTGATGATCACTTCCTTGTAGAATGGTGAGATCCTAGTGGTGAATCTGTTATACAGCTCATAGAGGATACTGATGTACTGAGTTTGGCTAGGGCTTTGATGACTACTTCAGTCTCAACAGAATCAAAGGCCTTGTTTAAATCAGTAAATGTTAGACAGAGCAGTATCTGAACTCTCGTGAAACCTCAATGAGCTTGGTCACCATGTGGATATGGTCAATTTTGCAGAATCTTTTTTGGAACCCGGCTTCTGATATGGTTGTCCATTGTCTAGTATTTTGCCAATCCTTTTCAGGGAGGCTCAAGGGAATAACTTGTAGATTGGGCAGGCAGATCGGGCAATAGTTGCCGATGTTGTGGATGTCTCCCTTCTTGTACATCAGAACAGTCCTGCTGGTTTTCTATTGGGATAGAACCTTGCTTTCAGACAGGTAGCCTGTGAAGAGCCAAGCCAGTGTATTGACGAGTACTGGCGGCAGATTCTTCAGGTGTTCAGGTCTGACCTTGCCTGGACCGGGTACTGTATGCTTCTTTACTGACGAAATGTCTTGTCAGATTTTGGAAGAGAGAATGCTGAGAATGACATATCCATCCTGCAGAATTTGGTATGTAGGCAGGTGGATGTGGCTATTGAAGAGATTGGAGCAGAAATTGTAGACAACCTTCTCCATTGCCCTTCTGGAAGATGTAATGATCAAGCAGGATGTTGGAGGGCAGTCATCTTGGTCTTGTAGTTGGTGAAGGACAGGCGGGTGTTGCGAATACTTTTCCCAGCTTCTGCTGCATCAGTCAACACTGCTGCTCTTCTCTCTTTGAGGTCTTCCTTTATCATTTCTCTGCACAGCTTTGCGAGCTTGGACATTAGTTTGTGATTACCTGAGGCTCACGTCACAGCATGTTGGCGAATGGTCTCAAGAATTTCTGATGGCAGGCATCTTCTTGTGTCTTTCTTTCTCTTGGCATTCCTAGCACAATCATGGAGGTGCTGAACCAGTAGATGGTATTCCTTGTCAATGTTGTTAATGACAGCATCTTCTCATATTGCGGCAATCGTGCAAAAGAGTTCCCAGTTGGTGGTCTTTCTGGGAGTTCTCTTCTTAACCTTTGCAGCCCCTCCTCCCCACTCCGTGAAGTAGAATTTCACACGAAGGAGTGAAATTGTGGTCTGATCCTATTTGGAATTTTGGAACAACAGCAACATTGGTTAGGCAAAATCGTAGATTGAATATGATGTGGTCAATTTTACTGTGGAACTGTCCACTGGGAGACTCCCATGTCCAACCTTTAGATTTGGCCTTCTGGAACAGTGAGTTGCCATGGATGGTCTTGGTCAACATGATGAAATCAGACAGTCTCTCACCCTCTTCGTTCCATTCTAGGCCATGGGTCCCAATGTGGAGTTCTTCGGCCTACCTTCTCGGTCCTATCTTTAGAATCCTATTGGTCCTATCTGCATTAGAATCACCGACAATGACCTTGTAGAAGGTGTGGTCTTTTTTATAGAATTTCCAGCTCCATGTAGAACTTCTCAGTTTTCTCTTTGTCATGGTTGGATGTTGGTGCGTAGATGATGAAGATAGAAACTGCCAGCAATGAGCCACATCTCGTCAAATTGATGCTAACAACCTAGCATCAATTCAGGTTGTTAGGCATTCAAACGAATCAATGTTCATGGCCAACTTCATATTGACGAGGACACTGATACCACCAATGCCTCTACTCTCACATGTTTCAAGGAACAGTTCTTCTCCAGTGTCGGAAACAGCGTGATGTGATTGATGCCTTCTCGTCATGGTCAATGCAATGACGTCATACTTGATCTCCTGTGCTGCACCATCCGGTCCTTGATGGATGCTTCTGATGTCAGCATATGTGGGTTAAAAATGTAGACAGTCATTTTAGTCTTTCTTTGTTTTGACAGCCTCATTTGGGCCTGAGATTTTAGCAGCCTCTCCTTACTTGTCCTTCTCAAAGTTACCATATTAGGGGCTCTTCCAGGATCAGGGGAATGAGGCCCATTTTTGTTACTGATTTTGGCATATCAAATATGCCATGGGTAGCTTGCCAGGCTCTGCCATGCAGGTGGCATTTTGTAATGATCCGCACACTGACAGACATGCCACACACCTTGTGCATGGACGTGCTGCTCATGTAAATAAAGTACTGGTCCGATCAACACAGTCAATATAGGGAGTCCATCCCTGCACCTGTCTGTATCTCTGGGCAGCATCTATTGGTTTGCTCTTTGCAGGTTGGCACCATTGCCATTCCCTCATCATGATGAGGCAGTGAACCATCAAGGGAGATGTATTATATACATATATACATTTTCATCTATAATTTGTTGCCTACTATCTGAACCTTATCAGGTGTGGTGTGGCAATTATGGAGAATGGGTAGGGAACGTTTTATGATGTGTCCAGGAGTATGTTCACTCCTATGTGAGGCTCAGCCAGAGCAAGTGGGGAGCCTGGAGCATGGTGGTGGCTAGTTTGTGGAGATAGGCTGCTGGGGCTGGGTCCTTTGGAGTAGGGAGGGCTCTCACCCACCTCCCTTCTAGGGCACCCTGAATGAAGACATCTGGCGTGGAGTCCGGTGGCATGGCTATGGGGGCCTCATTTTATAGTTCCTTCTGGGAGAAGCAGCTGTGTGATCTGGAGGGTGACTGATGATGAGATTATCTGGCACCACACCAATATGATATGGCTCATGGGTGTGACCCTTGGGTTTCTGGAGACTGGGGAAACAGACAGAGGATCTCTGTTTCTGGGTCCCGTTGAGCCCAGAGTCCAAGGTCACAAAATTCTGTATTACCTGGGTTCCATGGGACTTTAAAATACATTTCCTAAAAAATTCTAGGATATTGTTTCATTATCCTCCCTTTTGAAATGCTCATAGTTCCAACAAATCTCTTAATCCCTGCTAAATGTAAGAGGGAAGAGAATGGATTAAAAATTTAAACTTTAATGAATCCGGGTCAGGAAAACTGAAGTAGAAATTTCTTGACTTTAATCCAACACTTGGAATGTTGAGAAGTAGAAAAATATCAGGATTACATAAATTATAAATAAAGAAATTCTTATTTTCTATTTTTATACATTTTATTTTCATAAAGTCATTCACAATAGTTTGTTACTGATAATATTCAAACACCCACCCCACGAGTTAGCATCTTCCTACTGCAATAAAAGGGAAGTTTATGAAGGTTTATTGTATTTCATTATGGGGCCATTTAAGCCCACATATAGTATAATAGAAACAAGTATGTTAAAACCAAACAAATGTGTGCTACATTAGGTACATCAGTGGACTAAACTTTAAAAGGTTTTGCGGCCACAAGGCAGCAGGAAATACTGCATTGCTCTCTTCCGGGTGCTTTATTTTATGTTCTCTAGATCTTGGCCATTGGTGAGATTACATGTTGCCAGGAGCAGTTTGTGGGTGTGACTGCCAAGTTACTGGAAAACTGAGGATCTGGGTAGAGGGGGCCCAGTCACCATCTGAGCAGGCTTGAAGATCTCAGCCATTGGTCCCCATACCTGGGTTTCCTCTGCCAGCTCAATAAAGGAATTCATAATGGGTTGAAAACCTGCACATGAGGATTCAAAAATATCATATATTTTGAGTGTTCATTAAGGAAAATAGAAAAGAAAATATAATTGCAGATTCTACCATCAGTCAGAGTCAGATTCAGCAAAAACTTATTTAACTTTTCTTTACTTCAGTGTTTAATGTAAAGTGTAGCAATAATATATACTTAATTGTCTTTTTTGTTTTTGTATTTTTGAACCACGCTGAGTGCTCTGGGCTTACTCCTGGCTCTGTGCTCATGAATCACTCCTGCTGGTGCTTTGTAAACTCTATGGAGTGACTGCAATCAAACCTGGGTTGGCACATGCAAGGAAAAAGATTTAACCACTGTGCTACCTCTCTTGCCCATGCCTAATTAGTTTAAGCAGAAATTCAGTTAATATTATAACAAGGACCTAAAAGTTTTGAGGTATTATAAGTTAAAATTAGAGACAGTCCTTTTCATTCTATATTTTAAGTACAAAACCTAAGTTAGAGTTAGGTGTTAACTATTGATGGTATGAATCTATCTATCTATCTATCTATCTATCTATCTATCTATCTATCTATCTATCTATCTATCTATCATCGATCTATCTATCTATCTACTTATGTATATATAAACTTCATAGCAGGAATTTAATGTTTTTAAGGAAAACTCAAAATACTTTAAACTTCAATGAGATTTCCTCCATTTCTTTCATTTTTTTTTTTAGTGAAGCAAAACAAATTTTTTTGAAAAAAGAAATTTGCTAAGAGTAGCGTGAGAGGAAAAAGGGAGGGAGGTGGGAGGGAGGGGAAAGAGAGAGAGAGACAGAGAGAGAGACAGAGAGAGAGAAAGATGCAAGAGAGAGAACACACAAACTTCACTACAGGTTAAAATCCCGAAGGCCCTTCATTTTTTTGTATAAGTAAGGGAACTAGTAAAAAATGGTTGGGCTCTGTCATGGCTGTTTGGAAATGATATGTTTATTCTCAGAGGCAGAACTGAACTGAAATGAGGATACATAATTTCTAGGTTCAGATCATTAGGTATCACCTCTTAAAATTTGAGAACTATCATGAAAAATGCAGTCATATCCATTATTAATTACTCAACATGCCAAGACTAAAATAAGACTTCAGAGAGTAAATCAAGAAAAGACAGGAAAAAAAGTCTTTCTAATGGGAAAAAGATTTTCCCATAAGTCATTAAATCTACCTTAAAAATAGATAAAGGGGAAAAAATCCCAGAGATTTGAAGGGAAGAGCAATTAGCTCAAAGGCACAAGAAAAAAAAAGTCATTTTTTATTTGTTTATTTTCAAAGCAATCAAATCAGGTTCTGAAATAGCTTTTCCATTTTCTCCTCCTTAGTGAAAACAAACATTACACAAATCCCCATGTGATGGGAATGCTGAACTAACTTTTCCAAGCAAATGTGCTTTGCCCACAAACAGATTATTTGAATGGGGCACTTAAATTATTTTTTAAAATATGAACCTTTTCTTACTAATACAATTTATAAGACTTTTGATTAAAATTTTTAAATTGTTTCACATTAATTAAACTCAAATCATTGTGGGAATGAATAAATATTATGTATATCATTGGTAGTTTTCTAAATCATGTGAATATAGAGATGTATGATATAGAATTTTGTTTTACTTTTTACATATATGTCACTGTCACTGTCACTATCATCCCATTGCTCATCAATTTGCTTGAGCGGGCATCAGTAATGTCTTCATTGTGAGAATTGTTGTTACTGTTTTTGGTATATAGTATACTCCATGGGTAGCTTGCCAGGCTCTGCCATGCAAGCGAGGTATTCTCGGTAGCTTGCCGGGCTCTCTGAGAGGGGTAAAGGAATGGAACCTGGGTCAGCTGCGTGCAAGGCAAATGCCCTACCCGCAGTCCCCCGCCCCCCATTTTGGTCACATGTTTTATTTATTTATTTATTTGTTTGTTTGTTTGTTTGTTTGTTTATTTTTCATTTTTGCTTTTTGGGTCACACCAAGCGATGCTCAGGGGTTACTCCTGGTTCTGCACTCAGGAATTGCTCCTGGCGGTGCTTGGGGGACCATATGGGATCCTGGGAATCAAACCCAGGTTGGTCGTGTGCAAGGCAAATGCCCTACTCGCTGTGATATCAGTCCAGCTCCCCGTTTTTTATTTATTAAGGTATCATAATTTACAATACAGTTAATGAGATTAATGCACATGACATTCTAACAGATACCCATCACCAGAGTGACTGATTCCCTCCACCAATGTCTCAAATACCCCACCTATCCAACCTCCACTGCCCGTTCTTTAGATCAGTTCTCCAGTTCCGTTGTGTTTGGCCATTTTTTGCTCCTTTACTATGTATCTATATATATTTTTTCGGATATTCTATTTTTACTGGCCTCGTTTTTTAATTTGGAACCCCTTATTTACTTATTGTCTAATTTCTAAGTAAGTTTTTTTCCTACACTTCTGTTTGTGATTAATTTACATTTTTAAACCATTGTGGAGAGAGGAGAGTTGATGTGCTTTTTCTGGAGATATGTTTTGTGCATGGCATGTAGTCTGTCTTGGAGAATATCCTGTGTGCACTGTGAAGGATATATGCTCAGATATTGCAGGATAGGTGGCCCTGTATATGTTTGCTACACCCAAGTCTTGCATTTTCTTTTAAAAGGCAAGTATTTCCTTATTGAGTTTTTACCAAACCATTTTTCCCAGTAATGAAAGAGAAGTCTCCTAATACTATTGTGTTGCTGCAATATTTTCCTTTACATCTATTAACAGTCATTTTAAATATTCTGATGACCCATTATTAGATGTGTATATGTTTAGGACTGTGTTTCTCTGTTGTATTTATCCCTTGATCATTGGGCATATGACCAATGATCATATGTCCCTTATAATTTTTTTCAAATGTAATGTCTATCTTGTCTGAAACAAATATAGCCACCCTAGCATTTCTAAAGAAATTATTTTCCTTTAAAATTGTTGTACAGTCTTTGACTTTCATCCTGTGTATCCTTATTGTTCAGGTATTTTCTTGTTGTCAGCAAACAATTCCTTTCAGTTTTCTGATCTATTCTGTCACTCTAACTCTTGATTAGTAAACTTCAGGCCATTAATGTTAGTGGGAGTATTGAAATGAAGGAATTTACTGCCATCGTCTTGTAGAAGTTTACATGCTTGTGAATTTTGTCTTGTATTCTAAGGAAATTCCTTTTATGGTCCTTGAAAAATTTATTTTAAGACTATATAGTCCTTGCTAGCTCGTACCTCTCTGCTACTTTATATTCCACATATGAATGCAATCTTTCTATATCTCTTTCTTTCTGACTCATTTCACTCAACATGATACATTCCATGTTGATCCACATATGCAAATTTCATGACTTCTGGCAGATATCTCTCTGGACTTAGTTACTAAAATACTAAAATATAGAAATCCAGAACCTCGAGGCCGCTATTGTGGCCACACGACCTCATATCTCTTTATTCTCAACAATGGAAAACAAATTATCAAATGCTTCCTTTTCAGCAGTTCCAACTCTGGGGGGAAAACTCCAAACAATAATAGTGAGTTTTTTTTTTGTATGTAATCAAAGTAAAGAGAAAGTAAAGTGAAATTTATCAGCTACACAGGTGGGGTGGAGGGTTGGGGGGGGAGGTTTACTGTGGTTCTTGGTGGTGGAATATGTGCACTGGTGAAGGGATGGGTGTTTGAGCATTATGTAACTGAGATTTAAGCCTGAAAGCTTTTAACTTTCAACATGGTGATTCAATAAAATAAATCAATAAATAAATAAAATCTAAAAAAGACTACATAGTCCTTAAGTTTTTGATCATTCATGAAACTTTATATAATTCCTGTGTATGATTTAGATTTATATCACTTAGATTATGTATGATAATCTGTTTTTAAATTTTTTAAATTTTATTGAATCACCATGAGATAGTTACAAGCACTCATGTTTGGGTTACAATCTCACAATGATCAAACACCCATCCCTCCAACAGTGCACATTCCCCACCACCAATATTTCAGGTATACCCCCTTTTCCCACTCTCTCCCTGCCTCCATGGCAGACAATATTCCCCGTACTCTCTCTCTCTACTTTGGGGCATTATAGCTTGCAACACAGACACTGAGAGGTCATCATGCTTGGTCCATTATCTACTTTCGGCATGCATCTCCCATCCCAACTGGTTCCTCCATCTATCATTTTTTTAGTGATCCCTTCTCTATTCCATGTGCCTTCTCCCCTCCGCTCATGAAGCAGTCTTCCAGCTTCATGTATTTGAGGGTCCTGTCTTGTCTTAAAGTAGCCCATTCAGTTATTCTTGTAACCATGGTTTTGAGTCTATGAAGTTTCTGAGCTGTTGTTTATCTGTGAAACTGAGTGTTTTTACCTCTGTTATGAATTGGAGTCTAGCTGGGTAAAGTATTTTTGATGAGGCATTTATTTCATTGAGTTTTTTCACTATATCCCACCACTGTTTTCGGGCCGTGAGGGTTTCATCAGACAAGTCGGCTGTGAATCTTAAGGATGCTCCTTTATAGGAAATTTATTTCTTTGATCTTGCTGTTTCAGGATTTTGTCTTTATCTAAGGTTTTGGTCATTTTGATCAGGAAGTGTCTTGGGGTATTTTTATTTGGATTTCTTCTAGCTGGTACCCTTCAGGCTTCCTAAATGTGGTCACATGTTTTCTTCACCTCTGGAAACATTGTAGCAATTATGTTTTTGACAGTTTCTTCTTCTTCTTCTTCAGAGTTTTCTTCCTGTCCCTCTGGAACGCCAATAATTCTTATATTACTCCTCTTGGCTTCATCACAATCTTCTCTTGTCATCTGCTCTTGGATTGTCAGTCTCTTTTCCATTTTCTGTTGTTTTCTAGAGAGTCTCTGGACTTCATCTTCGAGCTCACTAATTCTGTCCTCAGGAGCTGTTACTCTGCTGCTGAGGCCGTCCAGTGAGTTTTTTAATACTCCTACCAGGTTTTTCATGTCTGACATTTTCGTTTGTATTTTCTGCATCTCTACCTTCAAATCTTCTTGTATTTTATTGGTATTGCTTTCCATTGTTTCTTTTAGCTCCCTAAACATCCTCAGTAGCTCCTTTCTAAGTTCCTTGTCAGAGAGGTTGTATAGCACTTCATGGCTGTTTGGGTCTTCTGGGCTAGCCTCTTCAAGAAGTAACTTTGGTGGGGATCTGTGTTGCTTTACCATTGTGAGCTATGTGGCTCAGCCCTTCACACTCACTGATATTATTCTGTTTATGATGCAATATTAAGTTAGGTGGGCTTAATGAGATATTGACTAATATATTTCTGTTGGTTAAGCAAACCTGGTGAAAGTGCTAGCTTATGAATGATAATCTAACTAAATAGAGTATTCTTAGTGAGACATTCACATCACCACATTTTTGGGTTTTTTTTAAATGATTTTATCTTGACATTCTGCTATAAATATTATGTAGTAGCTCTGTATATAAGTTCTTTTGTGATTATATTGCTTTCAGTATTCTATTTCTTTTCATTGTCACTCAGATTACAATGTGTTTATAATTTTTTTATTTGTGATTATGTTCACTGGGATCCTTCAGGCCTCTTAGATCTGGAAATATATACTCTTCAACTGAGGAAAACTGTTGATTACTTCCTAAATCTAAATCCATTCATTGTCTGAAATACCATTTCCTTACACTATATTGTATTTATCTGAATGACTTGGTATCTCCAAAAAATGTCCTAATATCTACTGACCCAATTTTTATTTCTTGAAACATCTTTTTTAGACTCCACATTAAGTTAACAGCACTAGAGAAGCCAGATCAATTTCAAGTACTTGCAAATGACAATTTATACTTTAACAATATGACTTTTACTTTAAAGGCAAATCATTACCCAAGATAGCATAACCAAACAGATAAATAAAAATTTCCCAAGGATGCCCAATTCTGAATATTTTTGTTTTCTCTCTTTTTTTCAAACCCATTGTCTCTCTAGTATGCATACATACATACATATATATATATATATATGTATATATATATATATATTAGAGAGAATTAAATTCTCAGAGGAAGGACCACAGAACAGTTTAATGCACAGATGAAGGTGTTTCTGTGTTCCAAGCTGTAGTCTAGTAGGGGAATCAGGTAAGAAATGTAGACAAATATCAATGGATCCACACAATGGCCTTGGCCCAGGAATTTGATCACATTTGTACACCTTATAAATTCCATACCCAAGAGCCCAGAATAAATAAGATAAAGAAAAGTTGTTACTCAATAAATTATCAATAGGATCATAAATATGGGCATCCTGAAGATAGAAATTTTTAATGGACTCTATACTAAAATATTTACCTGACAAACATTCTTAGGAGAAGTTAAATTTTAGAAAATGGGGTCAAAAAGAAAAGAAAAGGCAGGGGTTATAAAGAAAAACAGTATTTTCATATATATATATATATATGTGCATACACACATATATTAGAGTTTATATGTATCTATGTATTTATTAATAAAATACACACATACATATATGTGTATATGTATATATAAAATATATTTATATACTTAAATATAATTTATATATTTAAGTGCATGGTTCCTTATTTAAATTTCTTCCCATCCCATGACTTTGGGCTCTACCAGTTTAGAGATTTTAATGCTCTGTAGAGAAATGCATGTACCAGGCTCTCTGTGCCTCTTAGTGAACAGCTTGTTAACTGGGGTTACAGACTTCCCTCCCAAGGGAAAATAATATGGCTCTCTATACAGCTGGATCATGCGAGAATGGGAACAGAATCTATTGCTCCTCATAGTGCCTAGCTTTACATCATCATTGATAATAAATATTAGGAAAACAATACAGACAAGACCTTCAGTTCTTATTTTTTAAGAATGAAAGTTTGGGTTAACTTATTTCCAACCTAAGCATAAAAGTTGTGATCTAAAGTATAGAATGAGTACAGGAAAGTCTTTTTGATTTTATGCTTTAAATAATTTCCATTTTTTCCTTATTGGGAGGGGAGTGTTAGGCACACTGTGTGTACTTGATGAGGCATTTCATACTGGTTAACAATTCCAGGGCCCCCATATGCCTTCCAGGCATTTGAACTATCTCCCTGTCCCCCTATTTTTTTCTTCTTATTTTTCCAACTTTTTTCCCCTTATATTTCCAACATTCAGCTTCTGGAGATTTTCTTCATAGACTATATAACAATCACTGTCATCCCATTGTCCGTTGATTTACTCGAGCGGCACCAGTAGTGTCTTTATTCCTCCCAGCCCTGAGATTTTAGCAGCAGCCTCTTCTTACTTATCTTTCCCAATGATATGAGGCTCTTTCAAGGTCAGGGGAATGATACCTATCATTACTGTTTTGGGAATATCAAATGTGCCATGGGTAGCTTGCTAGGCTCTGCCCGTGTGGGCAGGATATGCTCTGTAGCCTGTCAGGCTCTCCAAGAGTTATATATATACATATATATATACATATATGTATATATACATATATATGTATATATATAACTCGATGGTGTGTGTGTGTGTGTATATATATATATACTTCTCTAATATATATTACTCTCTATGATTTGTTGCCTAATGTCTGAACTCCATCAAATATGGTGTGGTAATTATGGAAAATGCATAGGAAGTGTCTTATAATGTGTCACGCAGTCCAGAAAGTGGCCTGGAGCATGGCAGCGGTAGGGTCATGGAGGTGGGCTGCCGGTACTGGGTCCATTGATGTGAGAAGGGTTTTCACCTGGCCCCCGTGGCACTCCTAGTGAAAATAGCCTGGTGCCAAGTCCAAGGCATGGCTATGGGGGCCTCATTTTATACTCCCATCTGGAAGGAGCAGCCGTTGAGATCTTATATAACAATATATATAATTTTTCATAAAGTTCAGTATATGACTCTGAAGAAATTTTATCCAAGTTTTGGCTATTTTTAGTGCAAGAGAAATGTTTTTTAACTTTATTTGAAAGTATTCAATCAAAACTTCAGTAAAGTGATAATTGTCTTACTACTGTTTTATGATTGAAAGAATTGTTACACCTAAGATAAAATATAATTTAGACTAATTTAATACTTATTTCCAATTGTGGTGATTTATAATGCAGTGGTAGGTTATTTCATATCAGCAATAGTAGTCATTTAAAAATGCATTCTCTGCTATTTAAAGACAAGAATTTATTGTTCCATCATCATTAGTGATATAAATTTCCTGTGAGGCTTTTCAGAAAGTAAAGTTCAAATATGCTGACAGTCATTGTTAGCAACCTGATTTATTAAAAAACAAAGGTTGTTAGAATGCAATAATTAAACATTGTTGTCATCCATTCTCTATAAAATGTTCTAAGTAGAACATAGATTATATGTAGCAAAGGAAATTTTGTTTGGCTCTTCTAAATATGCATCAGCATCTTATTTTGTTCCATTCCTGTCTATCAATTTTACCTAATTCTCACTTTTAATGTTTTCTGATTAATTAAATTTTTACCAGTCATTTGAAGAAAATACTGATTTTCTAACAAATAATAGGTCAAAATAAAATTATTAAAATAAATTTTGATGTTAATGTTTAGGCAGATATTCATTTCTATCATGAATCCTGAAGTTAAAAAATGGAGATATTAATGTGCACTTAGGATATACCTCTTTTTAAAAAATTTTATTTCTTTATTTTTTGTTGTGTTTGGGTCACAGACTGCGGTGCTCTGGGTTTTCTCTTGAGTCTGTACTCAGGAATTACTCTTGGCAGAGGATATCCTTCATAGTGCAACGTTTCTAGATTTAACACAGTTTTAAATTTATGTGTTAATTTGTAGATAGTAAAAAAAAAACTTACATTGAGATCAAAAACCTACATTGAGATCAGGGTGTAGCTCGAGTGAGTAGACCATGTATCTAACATGTGGGAGCTCCTGACTTCCAGCTAGATACCACACAGATCTTTCCCAACCCATCAACAGTGGGTGTGGTACTCTACACCCATGAACACCAGCCCACCAGCCCATGAGCACTATACCATCATGGTGGTACTGCTAGACCAAGTATATTTGGCTTGGCCTAAAAGTCCCTTTAGTATGGACAAAACTAGAAATTGAACTTCCATATGACCCCACAATACCATTTATGGGAATATATCCCGAGGATGAAAAAAAAGCACAGTAGAAATGACATCTGTACCTATATACTAATCGCAGCACTGTTCACAATAGCCAAAATATGGAAACAACCCAAGTGCCCTAAAACAGATGACTGGTTAAAGGAACTTTGGTACATCTACACAATGGAATACTATGCAGCTGTTAGGAGAGATGAAGTCATGAAATTTGCTTATAAATGGATAAACATGGAGAGTATCATGCTAAGTGAAATGAGTCAGAAAGAGAGGGACAGACACAGAGGGACTGCACTCATTTGTGGAGTATAGGTTAGCATCACATGAGGCTGACACCCAAGGACAGTAGATACAAGGGCCAGGGGGATTGCCCCATAGCTGGAAGCCTGCTTCATGAGCTGAGGGGAGAAGGCAGATAGAATAGAGAAGAGATCACTAAGAAAATGATGGCTGGATGAACCAGTTGGAATGGGAGATGCATGCCGAAAGTAGATAATGGACCAAGCATGATGACCTCTCAGTGTCTGTGTTGCGAGCTATAATGCCCACAAGTAGAGAGAGAGTATGGGGAATATTGTCTGCCATGGAGGCATGTGGAGAGTGGGAAAGGGGGGTATACCTGAAATATTGGTGGTGGGGAATGTGCACTGTTGGAGGGATGGGTGTTTGATCATTGTGAGATTGTAACCCAACATGAAAGCTTGTAACTATCTCATGGTGATTCAATACAATTTTTAAAAATTAAAAAAAAAATAAAATTCCTTTTATTAGTAATACCGGGGCAAGTTGGGACAGGGGTGAAGGGAGCTCAGTAAAAAAGAAGAGAGAGAATTAAAAACATATGTGAGAGCCTGGATAGATAGGTCAGTGGGTAATGTGATTGTCTTAAATGTTACAGTTCAAGGTTTGATCTCCAGCACACCATATGTCACCTGAGCTCACCAAAAGTGATTTTGTAAGTGTAGAATCAGGAGTAAACAGCTGGTAGTGTGCACCCCCACCAAAAAAAATTAAAAGCATTCATCAGGGACTAGTATTTAAACTCATTACAATAAATACAATGTATAATTGCTGTATAGTTTTAGTGATAATGTTCAAATGCGGCTTTGAATTTTCTAGCAACCATGAATAAAAACAGATGATTAAGATGTAGAGAATTTCTTATTAGAAAGGAGATTTGTTGAGTCAGAAAGAGAGAGACAGACATGGAAAGACCGCACTCATCTGCGGAATATAAAGTTACAGAATGGGAGACTAACACCCAAGATAGTAGAGATAAAGACCAGGAGGTCTGCTCCATGGCTTGAAAACTGGCCTCACATGCTGGGGTAAAAGGCAGCTCAGACAGAGAAGGGAACACCAAGTAAAGGATGTTGAGAGGTCCCATTCGGGTTGAAAGATGTGTGCTGAAAGTAGACAATAGACTGAACATGATGGCCACTCAATTCCTCTATTGCAAACTACAACATCCAAAAGGAGAAAGAACAAAAGGGAATGCCCTGCCGCAAAAGTGGGGTGAGGAGGTGAGGGAGGGGTGGGGTAGTGGGCGGGATATTGAGAACATTGGTGGAGGAGAATGGGCACTGGTGGAGGGATGGTTAAATGATCCTTGCATGATTGAAACGCAAACATGAAAGATCATAAGCTTGTAACTGTACCCCATGGTGATTCACTAATAAAAATTTTTTCTTAAATTTTAAAAAAAGAAAGATTTGTTTTATTCTAAACAATGTATTTTTATAATCATATTACAGAAGACATTCATATTGGGCCTTTCCTAGAGTGAATAAATATATAATAATTTTATATGCATTATATATAGTTTAAAATAATAAATATATAGCCTACATCATAATGTACATATTATGTATTTATAATTTATAGATTATATATATTATATATAGCTGACCCAGGTTCAATTCCTCTGCCCCTCTTGGATAGTCCAGCAATCTCCCCAGAGTATCTTGCCCGCCCAGCAGAGCCTGGCAAGCTACCCATGGCATATCTGATATGCCAAAAAGAGTAACAACAAGTCTCACAATGGAGACGTTACTGGTGCCTGCTCGAGCAAATCAATGAGCAACGGGATGACAGTGATATAGTGATTCATGAAGGACCATAGAGATAGCACAGGGTTTGAGGTGCTTGCCTTGCATGCAGCCAACCTTCTTAGGATTTCTGGCACTATATACAGTCCCCTGGGCACAGAACCAGAAGTAACCCCTGAATACAGCTGATGTGAGCCCCCCAAACAAGAAAAAAACAAACAAAATTCTTTATGCTAAATGTGCATTCAAACAGGTGGAATTTGAGCGTCGATCAATCTGGCTTTATAAATTTTGTAGGTTCTTTTATATATTTTGCTAATAAGATATTTCTAAGAAAATACTATAGAATTCATGGGCAATAAATTTAAGAAAAGACAGTTTATTCATAGAATCCATAATATAATTTGTCTGTAAGCATGAAAAATCTCTTTATGTATTTTTATAATAGGAGACTCACCAGAAACTTATATATCATGAAATAAATTGCAATTGTCAATTTTCATAACAAATACATCTTTTTAAATGTGGAAACCACTGCTACATATCAGGTACATCTTATAGAAAATGTATAAACTGGCATTCTCAAATTATTCATTCTCTTAATCTCAGCTCAGAGAATTTTTAACTTAGGAAAACTTATTTCAAAATTATGTGTAGGATTAAACAATTAGACACTACAGTGAAAATAAAGGAAAATGTATCTGGGAAAATAAAGGAAGACTTGAATCAAAAGTAACTTTTCTATTTAGGGGAACAAACTGGAATAGGTGAGTAAATGAGGGAATTCTGCTGGAAATGAAATAAGCGGGTTCCTGAAGCTGAGGAAATCAAGTAATACTTTCGGGGCAGTTATCATGTACCAAATGTTATTAAACATAAAGGAATTATTCTCAGATTGAAGTCGGAAGGTTGATGTGACTCACATCCTCTTGGGAATTAGACAGTAATTGGATCGGAAAAATCACCTGTTACATTCGTCTGTGAAGCACATACATCCAAGTGACACATGCACATTAAGAAATCATCTAGCTTTGGAAGGCAGAAGTGTCAAGCTTATGCAAGTTCTAAAGCTCTCCGGCAGCTTTATCTTATCAAACAGAACCCTCACTTTCTTTTCTTCCTTGCAAAATGTGTACCTCTGTTAGGATTTAACTTGAGAGAGTTTATGATAAACACCAGTGCATTTATATCTTTGAATAACATGAGGAACTGTTGAGATGTTCTCAGATAGTGATGCACATCTTTAGTGCCAGCTCAAGGTATATGACCATTTTCTTTCATAGATTTTATGTTCTGATTCCATTTTTTATTCTTTTGGCCCCTTACAAAAAAACCACCTTTAATATTAATGGTAAAACCAAAACCATCTTACTGCATATTTTCTGGTGCATTTCTTATCTGGCCTTGCTACAAAATTGTTCAAACTCTTAAAATTTCTGCATTCTGGAACATGACCTAGTAAAGATTAGAGGTCAAAGCCTTTGAGTTGAAGCATTAGGAAATAGAAAAACTCATGTATAAAACAATATTTACTGAACATCACATAGTGCATATCAAAGTGAGGTTAATTGTGAATTTATGCTGGGTAGATTGCAAAGGCATATGAAGAATGTCCGAAGAGGAAGGAAAGCAAGAGCAAAGCAAAATGCTACTATATATAGTCTAAAACTAATTTATTATCAAAATTCAGGACGTTATTTCTGAAAATCATGTTGCCTCCCCCTAGTTTTTGTTATTTTACCAGAAGTAATTTAATAAATAGGGCTCCTTTTTCCCAAACAAGTTGAGATACATTGATGACATGCAAATGAATTTATGTATAATGTTGTACATATTATGTTAAATATATCGTTATATATATAAAATATATAATATATTCTAAATGAAAGTTGACACTTGTTTTCTTGTTTTAAGTGAACAAAAAAGAAGGGAAAAGACAAGGAAAAAGCTACTTACAATTTCATTTCTTTCACAGAACTCAGGCTTATGATTTAATGATTGTTCATAGCTGTAATTTGTTTCCAAACTTCAAAAATATGTTTCTTTAATGGTAAGATATCACAAACACTGGGAAAGAAATGGAGATGTTCATATTTAGCCATTTTGTAGTAGGGAGAATTTGATTTCAATAATTGTCTTAAAATGTTGTTTCCTTGGGGCTGGAGAGATAGTACAATAGGTAGGTGTTTGCCTTGCATGCAGCTAGTATCAGTTCAATTCTTCACATACCATATGGTCCCCCAAGCATTGCCAGGAATAATCCCTCAATGCAGAAACAGGAGTAAGCCCTGAGTCAGGTGTGGCCCCCAAAAACAAACAAAAAAGTTGTTTCCATTTTGAATAAAAGATGTAACATCACCATTAGAAAATTATAAATACTGTGCCCAAGTACCTTGCAAGTGTCACATTTTATTTGTAAAACCCATTCTGGGATCTCTGTTGACACTGGCAGGCAGTTTTAATGAAAATCATCTCCCAAGCAGCTGCAACTTCCACTTCAGTTTTAGTCACAGCAGCTCTCCTGATTAGCCTCTGCAGGAGCTGCCACAAGACTGAACCTAAATCTGCTCTCCAGAGTCACAGACATGCGCAAAGCAAGGCCAGGAGTTATCAAAATTCATAAACACAATGGTGATAACATTTCAGCTTGACTTAATTATTATGGTATGCTCAGAATAGTCATAGATGGTCACATAAATAGGCATTGTCTATGAATCTTAAGCATAAGGTTAGTAATTTTCTATTACGTGACTTCCCCCCACTAATGATAGATGATGTACAGAGCGTGCAGAGTTAAAATAACAGCAGAAATCATAGCCACCTAAGGTTTTATTCTAATCTTTTGTATTTAATCACATACACTTGCACTTTTGGCTTCCTGTAGATCTTATGTATAACTCAACAGGTGCAGGATCTGCATAGTTCTCTCCAATACTTATGTAGAAAGGGCACAGCATGTTGCTTAGGTTTTATTTAGAATAAATTTTACCATCAGAGTCCAATTAAACAGTTCTGATGCTGACAAAATTATCATGAAAGTGCAGATTTTTATTACGATCATTTTAAGTTTGTGCTTGGTTCATTCTGATTTAATTTACTATATGGTCATGTACTCTGACAGGTTATTCTAGACCTAGAAGAAATTGCTCATTCGTACATTTCTAAGTATGAATATGCATATCTATATATACGATGTGTGCACTCAGCCCATAAGGTCCTCAAGGAATCTAATGCAATTTTTTAAAAATTGGATCACAGTGAGATACACAGTTGTTCATAATTGGGTTCAGACACACTTACAAAGTTGCTCATCATTCAGTCATTTAATGTTCCAACATCAGTCCCTTCACTAGTGTATAATTTCCTCCACCAATTTTCCCCCCCACTACCCGTCTGCCTCTGTGGCAGGCACTTGTCTTTCTTTCAGTTATTTTTTTAGAAGCAGCAATCACACAAGGAAATTACAGCAGTCGAATATTTTAGGAAGCCAAAGGAAACAAAAATCATGGCTTGAAATGGGTAGAAAAGTTCTGTGGAACAGGTAGAATATTCATTAAACAGAAAAAAATATAATTTTGAAGGCAAGGTCAAGACAAAAAACAAATAACTGGTATATAAAATGGTGTAAATGTATATAGCATACTAAAGATTTCCCTGCGACTTTCAATCATATTTTAAAAAGTGCTCTGCCAGTTTTTACTACTTCCCTCTCCCCTCCACCCCAATGCACACCCATTGGTAGAAAGGGAGAAATGACTATATATTAGAGGAAATTAGTGAGATATAGACCCTATAGGTCTGAGATTGTCCAAAGGTTTAGAATGGAAGTTAAATAATAATAGAAGTCAATATTTAGTCAACAATTGTATTGTTTAGGGTATGATTTTTAGAGAAAATAGTAAAAGGAAAAAATGTAGACTAATGTGGTCTTATAAAAAATAAGTGTAGGCTATCTCTCTCTCTGGACTAGAGTGAAGGGTGTTTGCCTTGCACTTGGCCTACTCAAGTTTGATTCCTTCGTCCTTCTTGGAGAGCCCTACAAGCTACTGAGAGTATCCTGCCCACACAGCAGGACCTGGCAAGCTACCCATGGTGTATTTGATATGCCAAAACCAGTAACAAGTCTCACAATGGAGACATTACTGGTGCCCGCTTGAATAAATTGATGAACAATGGGACGACAGTACTGCAGACATCTCTCTCTCTAAATACACACACAAACACATACACACATACATATACATACACACATATATATATAATATATATATATACATATATATGAAAGGGAACTGAGGAAGAGCAAAGAGAAAAAAGAAGGAATATCATTAGAATTGGAGCAATGTAGGGAGAAGAAGACTGGTATGGCTCTCGACTCTTTGCAGAAACTTTGAAGTAATCCACAATATCAGTTCATGCTGCTTTGAGGGCTCACTGTCAGGGGTTTTAGTAGGAATGGGGTCTTTCGTGTACTTCTTTTCACATCATACATTAATCACAGGAAGAGTTACTGCAATTGAACACAATATCACATTGAACACACAATATAAAAAATATATCAAATTAGACTTAAAGTGATTGGTAAGAAAAGGCATTTGCTTTGATAAACAGAGATATATTTCAGGATTCAAATCATATAAGCTAATAATTTTATCAAGAAAGGAGCTCCACACCCTGTAACCTGATTCAGCTTTTCTTTCAATAACAAATTAATTTCATAGCTGCTCCAATAAGACTGAACTGTTTATGATGAGTATAGATTGTGGATAGTGGGGATATTTACTAAACAGGAAAAGGACTGAAATTGAGAAATGTTGTGCAAATCTAGAAGAAACTCTAAAAGTGTGCAATAGATTAATAATATAAAATAACATTTAGAGTTATAGGAGTTCAACAAGTAGGAATTTATGATGCCTAATTTGTAGTTTCAGCAGTATTAAAAGGAGGGAAGAAAAGGAGAAAATAATTGATGAGGTAATTAATTCAGGAAGTATAAATTCCCATAATATGAGTCTGCTAATAGAAGACAAATTTAAAAATACTAGACCATTTCATAGAGAAAGAAGGCTCAAGATAAAATGTCAATGAAAAATCTAGATCATAGTACAATAAATGAAAAATTTTATGAAATGAACTACAAAGGATAGGAAAATCCTACTGGAATAAATAACTTGTCAGGTTTGCGGGATGTGGTGAGAGTGTTAATATGTAATAGGGTCTCAAGTAAGTGAAAAATACAAAATGTTACATAAGTAATTTATTGAGCTTATAGGAGCACCAAAACCTATCCTAAACACTAGTATTCAAAAATAATTAAAAATTCTTCCACTTAGATGAGATTAAGGAAGGGCCAGAAAGCGTAGTGTGATAGAGATACAAAGTATAGTGAGGGTATATGGAGACATCTACTAAAGTCTGCAGTTGGGAAGTGGGGTCATATCAGATTTCTGGAGATAAATAGGATCTTAATAGATGAATTCTCCTTGAATGTTAATTTTTGACATATGTCTATGTATGTTTCCCTATCCTAGCTTTCAGCATTCCAAAATCACCAACAAAATTATTTAAGTTAGGTGAGGTTTAGTGAAACTTCTTCCAGTACTCTTACCCTAAAAAAAAATTCTTTTCCTTGGTATAAACTCATTCATTATAGTCTATTGATTATCATTTTTCTACCAGATTAACCTCAGGGCTAATGGTACTCATTCAATTCTACAAAAATGAATTTATGTGACCCTTCACTTATATTCTCGTTGTGTATCAAAGATCAAATTTCTATACATGAACTTTCTAAATGATTAGCCATAATAAAAGAAGAAAAATAAACAGAGAAGCAATAAGCTATGACAGATGATTGTAAAAGCATAATTTACACCGTTTTTCTTGACTTCACATGGGAACTTTCACTCTGGGCTCAGAACAAAGTTCCAAAAAGTTACAATCTTTCCTGTGTAAGTTACTCCATAGGCAAAGATCAACAACACAGCTACAACGAAAGAATATTGAGTAAATTTATCTTGTCCTTATGTTTTATACATACATATGTATATGTATATACATATACACACATGCACACACAGAGTAGCAAGGGAAACATATTTCTAAAAGATCCTTTACTTAAAGAGTAGTGATCGATATTATAATCAGCAAGATGATTTTTATAAAGATGAAGTGCATACGGCATGATCACTTTTGCAAAAGTGACATTGAACTATAACCCCAAATCAACACCAAGACTTGATTTCTGCAACTGAAGGATAACAATGAATTTGATCACAAACTATGAGCAAGAATGTAACACTAGCGTTGAGTTTAAAATCTCAACAGGACACTCTGTTCCGTTCTACTAACCATTTTCAGAGTCATAAGTACACATTATAAAAAATGATAATATGGAACTGGAGAGTTAACTCAAACGGCTGAGTGCATACTTTG
Source organism: Sorex araneus (assembly GCF_027595985.1). Taxonomy (NCBI): domain Eukaryota; kingdom Metazoa; phylum Chordata; class Mammalia; order Eulipotyphla; family Soricidae; genus Sorex; species Sorex araneus. The sequence goes on from NC_073304.1 coordinate 56,828,866, forward strand.
TGGTTAAGACTGGATCTTACGTACAGCACCACAAGGTTGTATGAGCACTGCTAGACATGATTCCTTCAGAGGTGGCAGTAGCCCTGACAGGTGTGGTCCCAAATCTTTTATCCCTCAATTCTAATGGATGAGCCAATGAGATAACTGAATTGGGGAAGCACACATCAGCATGTGTGAGGCGTCAAGTTCAACCCCCACAAATACTTGGCCTACATATTTCTGGTTAGTGCACTGATAGCCCCCAAGCACTGCCAAGAAATGCTGGGGTAGCCCATACTGAGAAATGTAAACAGATATAATTTTATGTTTTAAATATTCCATAAAATCTCACGAAAAACTTGAATCCTTATTCCTAGAAGTGAATACTTATAATTTAATTTTGCTTGCTAGCAAAATTTATTTATTTATTTTTTATTATATTATTCTTTTTTTTTTAAATTTATTTATTTTTAATTAGAGAATCACCGTGAGGGTACAGTTACAGATTTATACACTTTTGTGCTTATACTTCCCTCATACAAAGTTTGGAACCCATCCCTTCACCAGTGCCCATTCTCCACCACCCGTAAACCCAGTGTCCCTCCCACCCTCCCCAATCCCATCTCCCCCCCACCCCACCCTGCCACTGTGGCAAGGCATTCCCTTCTGTTTTCTCTCTCTAATTGCTAGCAAAATTTAAATATAAAAATAAGAATTAAGTGGGGCCAGAGCAATAGACAGCAGGGAGGACATTTGCCTTGCATGCAGCCAACCTGGGTTCTATTTCCAGCATCCCATAGGTACACTGAATACTACCAAGGGTAATTTCTGAGTGCAGAGTTATGAGTGCCACCTGAGTGTCTCTGGATATGACCCCAAAAGAAAATAAGCAAGAATTAGGTAAGGAGTTTACTGTATAACAAAGTTCTGTTTAACATCCTGATATTTTTACTCAATTTCTTTACAAGGACCCATGGAGATACTACTAGGATTCCCATTTAACATTTTGGAAAAGGCATCAGAGTGATAAAATAACTTGCCCAGGTCAAGGGAGATAGCTCATGGATTGAGTACAAACTTTGAATTTAGGAGACCCAAGTTTAATTCCAGACACACTGTGGTATTCTGACTACCACACGAATAGGCCTTTGAGTACAGACTTGGAGTGTAGCCCCCGAGTAGTGATGTGTGTAGGCTCCCAGACAATAAATGTATGAATACCCTGCCCATATTGGGAACTGGTTTGGAGGTCCTAGCAAGGGAGCAGAGCTTCTCTGTCTGTATTCAAGAAAGGCCTTCCTCTTTGACCAACCCAGTGCGCAGCTTGAAAAGGGAGACACATGGGACTATGAGGGAGGAAGAGAATATGGGGCCCCACCTGACGGATTAATTGAATCAACCCTGATGATCAATAGGGTGATAGATGTTGCAGCCAGATCTCCTTCACATCCATAACCTGTCCACTTTGGGCATAACATCTGAATCAAATGCCAGAAATTTTCATAAATATCATATTTATTATTTTAGAAAGTGTGCCTTACATTTTAAGTCACTATATAATGAGATTTTCCTATACAGCTTTATGAATATAGAGGAGATTACATTTTGATAAATGCAGGGAATGAACTTAAAACATTGAGGCCAGAAATAAGACTTTTACTGTATAAACTTCTAGTTGACTATACATCTATACTCATGTTTATGCCAACACCAGAATCATTCGCATTTGCTTGTGTGGATATGTGTATATCCAGGTGATGGGGTTGGAAGTTTTCTACCAAAGATCTACTCATTTGTTCAGGAAGTACCTTAAATAGAAAAATGTCTTGCAGTAGGAGAGAATGTTGGATAGAGATGTGACTTTTCTTGGATAGATGGACACGACTATGGGATATGGGATAGATCATTTCCCTCCCCAGAAAATTTCATTTTCTTAACACTATGATAAACATAGTTAAAATATGTTTGTTATTATGAATCCTTGGTAGAATAAAGTAGGTGCTATGATGATGTTTTGGGGTATTGTAGTGTTTAAAAAAATCATAACAGCTTTCACATTTAATTTTAATAAAAATGTTTAGAAATATAGGTATTTAATTACATTATATCAGTTAGCATAGCAGCAGAATTTATAAAATTTTATAACTAAAGTTTAAAATGGTGTAAATTCAATCTAAGAGAGTATTATGACATGAAAAAAAATTAAGTGGAAAAAATTATGAGTTGAAGGTGATTTTTTGAGCTCCCATAACTGCAATCTTAATTTTAAATGTCTCTGAACTTAGAAGGCATGACTAACATTTTGATTTTGAATGTAAACTTTTATGTTAAGAATGCAAATTTATGTGTTTTATTTCTTATCTTATTTTAGCATAGAGAAAACTTAGTAAGGAATACTTTCATCTTGGAATTTAAAAAAGGCATTTATCTTCCTCAAAAGTATCTCACTCATTTGAGGCAGAAAGTTCTGGCATGAAAGAATAATTGCCTGACAAATTATGAGAAAATTCCTTGACTAAAATGAATCAGTGAGATGTAATGATTTGTTGTTATTTTAAATTATTGCTTTTTCTGTTGGAAAATAATATCTGAGGCTTGAATTATATCATTAGTTTTGTTATCTAACAATATCCTATTTATTTGTGTCTTTTATTTACGCATATTTATTTATTTATTTATTTACTTATGCTTTTTGGGTCACACCCAGCAATGTTCAGGGGTTAATCCTGGCTCTGCACTCAGGACTTATCCCTGGAGGTGCTCAGTGGACTATATAAGATCTGGGAATTGAACCCGGGTCAATCGCATGCAAGGCAAATGCCCTATCCGCTGTGCTATTGCTCCAGCCCCTACTTACACATTTTTAGTATAAGTAAAAATTACTTACTGCCATCCTTTTACTACATCAAATATTTATACTTAGTTCAGGATAATCAATGATAACTTTGGATCCAGAGATAGCTTGATAAAAGTAAAATATTATCCTTGCAAAATTTTTAGTTTTTTAGTCACTTTTTCTTCAATATGTTATTCTTATCTTTCTTTACTAGACAATTGAAATACTGAGTGATCACTCTTATATGAAGAAGTTTTAGATTTAAGTAAAGGAAAAAAATTACTGATACCATATTAAAATTCCACAGAGAGATACTATTCACTACAACTGAGAGTAAAGTTCTTAAAAGACATAGAGGTGATAACGTTTAGTCAGTTTAACTGATAGGCAATTAAAATCTGCCAGATTTAGATGGTGATGCAATGGTGAGAAAGAAGGCTGCTCTGTGATGGGAAAACTACATTATGACCAAAAGACAAGAGACCAAAAACAATGTGGAAAATGTCTGAGAGTATAACTGTATTCATGGCAGTAATGATAAAGTAAGAAGTAAAAACTTGGAATAATGATCATCTTCTGAGTATGATCTGTTATCACTGTATCACTGTCATCCCGATGCTCATTGATTTGTTCAAGCAGGCACCAGTAACATCTCCATCGTGAGACTTGCTGTTACAGTTTTTGGCATATCAAATATGCCACGGATAGTTTGCCAGGCTCTGCTGTGAGGGCGAGACACTCTCTGTAGCTTGCCAAGCTGTCTGAGAGGGGTGGAGGAATCAATAGTGCCATAATACTTAACTATAAGTTAAAAGCATGGTCATGGACAAATTCTGTCATGATCCAAAAAGTAACATCTTGATTAGGACCCTGCTAGAGTTAGGAAAGATTAATCTGGCCTGAGTACTGTAGTCTGAGGTCTATAGTGAGATGTCTCCAGGAGAGACACCCTACAAACTTAAGTTTAATGCATCTCTTACTGTGTCCATACAAAATAACTAACATTAAAAAGTAGAATTAAGATGTTAATTAAGATGTTAATTAACTTACTGGACTAAGGAGAGGAGAAACACCTCTAAGTTTCTCCTAAGTTTCTCTCTAAGTTTCCCTTGAGCCTGATCAGTAATAAGGAAGTGGTTTAAATATGTTGACTGTACTACCAGATTGAGTGTGGTGACTATCCCCAATGAGGAGAATTGGAGAGAGACTAGAAAGAGATCAGGGCAGCAAGATGGAGCACAGAGAGACTAGCAAGGGGAACAGAAGAAGAAGAATGGAAGGGAAGAATGCAGGAGCAGGCACATGGAGAGATGAGAGATGAGGCTGCAGGAGGGAACATGGAAAGATGAGCAGGAGAGACAGAAGAAGACAGGAAAGAGGGGCATTGTGAGACTAGAATGAGGGGCTCAGTGAGACTGGAGCAGGTGCATGGGGAGAACGGAATAAAAAGCAACTGATCACCAACCAGCCTGACTGGTTGGTTTCCTCCTTTGTCCATCCATAGCATAGGTGTCCTGGGTGGGGAAGTGGCTCAAGACCACCAAACACAGGTGGCGATATATATACATATATATGTATATAGGTATATATATGTATATATGTATATATATATGTATATATATGTATATATATACATATATATGTATATATATGTATGAAACCTCGCAAGTTTCCCATGATGTATCTATATGCCAAAGCCAATAACCAGCTGAATCTCATTCCGCTGGCCCTGAAGGAGCCTCCGATGCAGCATTGTTGGGATAGCCGAGAAGAGAGAGGCTTCTAACATCTCAGGGATAGGACGAATGTAGAGGTTACTGAAACCGCTTGAGCCACTCGATGATCAATGGGATTTCGTGATTGTGATTGTGGTTGTGAGATATTACTTATTACTATATTAGATACAGACATATAATTCTTGACTTTTATGATATTGATCATGATGTAGCTATTACTTAAGTGGAAGTACTTATACCAAATAATAAAGGGTAAGTCATTGTTTTCTGACTTATAGACTTATATGCAACAAGTTAAAGAGTCTATATAGAATGAAAATGAAAAATTGGTTAAAATTTAAACTCATAATTAATAATTTCCATATTTTTGCTGCTTGGGTATTTTAATGTTTAAATTATGCAGAATTTCTGACGTAGGAGGGAAATTTTCAAAATAATAATAAAAAGTATTTAAGGTACATTTGTCATTTTTACAAACAAACCATGTATTATATATATATATATGGTAAGCATTATACAAATGATCATAAGTTATTCAGAGAGAAGGTAATTGGTTTTGCTTAAGAAATCAGGATATTCAGTTTAAGCTAATTTGAGAATTCATATTTAAATAAAATTTAAATAGAATTCATGTTTAAAAATTCATTTTTAAATAATAAAATTTCTATTTTATTTCTATTATAGAACCACACCCAAGGTACTGGGATTTGGAGACACTGCTAGTGCGGGGGTCACCAGAACCAAAATCCAGCTGTCATGGGAATTAGGGTATATAATATCAAAGATTAGACTCAATGCCTTGCACATGTAAAGAGTGTATTCTACTGTTGAACCACATCCCTAGCCCAACAACATTTCATTTTTATTGTAGTAATGATTAACTACCTGTATACATTTTAGAGTAAAAATTAAGGTTCTATGACTGCATACTACCACTGTATGATCAACCACGAAGTACCAGTATCTGTACATTGCAGTCTTTTTAACCCCTCCTTCTTTCATTCTCACTTCCTTTCACATCTACTCTCTACACTTCTCTACTTTATCTTCTCTTATTGGAAACTCACCAACTGCTCAAATGATTCCATTAAGGAATGATGAATTATGTAAATGAGGTAGGATTTAAAGATTTAAAGAAATCTATAAGCAAGTTACTCAAAAAAATTCAATCTGAGGCATTCTGGTGAGCAACGCGGCCCGGAAAATGTTCCGGACCTGAATTGGGGCCAACAACACCGGGGAGCCGGACGGAGGAGGTGCAGCCACAACACCTTCTCCAGATGGAGCCCTGGCGACACTGAGCAGCAACTAACACGGCTCCGGGATTCGGGACTGGGACACATCCGAGCCGCGCGGCCGCATTAGCGGCCGCACGACCTTTTCTAAAACCTGAAAACATACCGTCTTTTAATGGAAAACTAATTATCAAATGCTTCCTTAGTAGGGTTTTCTTGTTTGAGGGCATAACTCCCACAACAATAGTGAGTTTTGTGTTGAAATATGGAACGTAATGAAGGTGAAGAGAAAATGAAGTGAAATTCATCAGTTATACAGTTGGGGTAGGGGGCGTAGGGTATACCGGGGATTTTGGTGGTGGAATATGGGCACTGGTGAAGGGATGGTGTTTGAATACGGTATAACTGAGACATAAACCTGAGAACTTTGTAACTTTCCACATGGTGATAAAATAAATAAATAAATAAATAAATAAATACATCTATCTCAGGTACTGGTATCTCATGTTCAAAAACTCAAACCTAAACTTTTAAAATATTATATGACTATCTTCTTTGGACTGGAGTGATAGCACAGCGGGTAGGGCATTTGTCTTGCACGCAGCTGACCCTCATTTGATTCCCTCTCTGAGAGCCTGGCAAGCAACCAAGAATACCCCGCCCGCAGAGCAGAGCCTGGCAAGCTACTTGTGGTGTATTCAATATGCCAAAAACAGTAACAACAAGTCTCACAATGGACATGTTACTGGTGCCCGCTCGAGCAAATCGATGGGCAACGAGATGACAATGCTACAATGGTGCTACCTTCTTTGACTATTATTATATCATTATATTTCAAAATCATGGTTTTCAAGAGTCATTTGGTCACAGTAAACAAATGACTGCTCCAAAATGTCTAAGATTGTGCTTGAGATGCATCAATCAACCAACACGATGATATAGCAAAAGTTAAGATAATAGCTTGTCTTGATAGAAATATCAAATTGGTCAAGAATATTTCAGCGACAATGGGTTATTATAGACAATAAGCATTAAAGTCAAACAGACTTAGACTAGAGTCCTAGTTCCAATAATTTATTTAGCAATCTGCCACATGCTATATAAGAATGAAGATAATAGGATAATAAGACTTATGTTTTAGTTCTTGTTGTAGTGTCAAATAAAAATAAAATGAGTAGACTTCAAAGCTTTGGAAAAGAGCAAGGTTATCTCTTTAATTTCTGAACTATATCTCTCTAGTCCCAAGTAGAAGTATCCTTAGAGAAAATAACTGGGGAAATACAAAAGACCCAAATCCAATCTTTTTAGAGCTAAATATATGAATACATATATTTATATATTCTCAGACTTAGATTCTATAAAGAAAGGAATTTTTAAAAGCTTCAGGTGTCAGAGCAATAGTACAGCAGATAGGGCAATTGCCTTGTACTGGCAGACCACCGTTTGATCCTTGGGCCCCTGAGAACCACCAGAAGTGATCCTTGAAAACAGAGCTGGCGATCAAAACCAAAAAAGGTTCAGTAGAATTTTTCTACTTACCATTGAGTTTTCTTCTAAAAACATTAGTATTTTCTATTAGTTCGGAGAGATACCAATTAGTGATAAAATTTTATCTTTATATCCAGTTCTGACTCTGAGATTGTTTTTATTGTAGTATAAAATAATTTAATTATTTAGCTTCTATTAGTGGATTCCTCTTTTATTTATCTCTGGATGTCTAAAATATAAAATATTGCTAAGTTTATAAGAGGCTAACTATGTTATAAATCTCTCTTCATAAGTTCAAAGTTTTAGAAACTTCCCCTATAAGTGATATTTATACAAAGTACAAGGAAGAATAAATGTATCATTTTAGAGCTTTATTTCAATTATGATTTACCCTTTGTAATCCCATTAGTAGCTGCTCTTTAGCATTGGGGTAAGTAATCTTCAGTAGACAATTTTTACGAAGTCAATCTCTCATTTCTATGGCCTCTTGGAGTAAGTATGTCTTGTCTTTCTGATCCCTGGGTTGTTTAGTAGTTAATAATGATTATTCTTTAAGACTTTCTGAAAAACTCACCTCTTTTGTATTTGTCAAAAGCTATGGCTTGGGTCCTTTCAATGATATTATTCTGATTTCAACTGCAATTTCATGGTATGTATGGTTGCAGATATTTGCTATATTGCACACACAAAACTTCAGTAATTAATCAATGTCAAGTCTCTAAGGACCATTTTAAGTGTTAAAAGAACTTGATGACCAAAGCCTAAATTGGTTGTATTATCAAGGGAAATAATGTAACAGTTTAAGTGGAAAGATAAAAAATTGTAGGAAAAAAAGGAAGTTTAATTTAAGGGGACATGGAAAGGAAATACTTGACAAATATAATACCTGTTATTTCTAACTATTTAAGTACAGTATTGCCAAATTAGGTTTGCTTCTCCTATATCAGAAGAACATTTATAACAACAAAAATAAACACATGATCTTTTTCAACATATTAAAAATATATACTCAAGATAATTTTTAAAATAAGTGCTAATGAAGTCCTTTCATTGTTAAGAATCAGAGATAATATAGAGGCTATTGACTCTCTGGCAGACCCAGGTTTGATATCCAGCACTATATATGCTATCCCCACCCCTGATCATGGCTAGGAATAAGCCCTCACCACAGAGCCATGAGTAAGTCCTCAGCACTACTGAATATGAATTTTTGTTTGTTTAAACAAAAGTATCAAAAGGAACTAATTTTCCTGTTGGGGATTGGCCCTGGGGCTCCCTGCCCCAGTCCTCCGTAAAGAGGACAGGCAGGGAGAACTTGGCATGAGGGAGCTTCACACTCTGGCGGGCTAACCCCTTTGGGGTTGGGGTGGGGCGAAGGTAAGGCTGTGCCTGATAGCCTTGGCCTGGCTAGAGACCACATACTCATTCCTGTCCTGTTTTGCTAGATTCCTGTCCTGTTTCGCTAGAAAGAATAAAGAACTGCTCGAATTAGCACCTGCATGATAGAACAGCAAATAGAATTGTTTGATCAATCTGTAACTTTTGGCTCTTTCATGAATTGTTTACTGCATACCATATTAACACATGAGTTTTGCAATAAAATTACTGTGTGTTTCATACAGTCCTCCCAACCCAGTCTTTGCAGCTCTCATTCCAATGTTCGACTAGCTGAGTGGGTCACGTCATTTTGCCTGTTAAGCTTCTTCAAAATCTTAAGCCACACATACTAATAATGGCAGATGGAAAATGAATGATTTCTTTTTAAATCAGAAATAATTTTTTGCATAGTTTTAAATGAAATTTTTAAATCTAGGTTATGACAAACCAGTCTCCAAAGAGTCCCAAACGATACATTGTCAACTTTAAAACAGAAAAGGCTTGGGGCTGGAGCAATAGCACAGTGAGTAGGGTGTTTGCCTTGCAGGCCTCTGACCTGGGTTTGATTCCCAGCATCCCATATGGTCCCCTGAACATCGCCAGGGGTAATGTAATTCCCGAGTATAGAGCCGGGAGTAAGCCCTGAGCATCACCAGCTGTGATCCAAGAGGCAAAATAAATAAATAAATAAATGAAACAGCTTGAAGCAGGAGCTATGTAACTCAGTGGTAGAGCATATGCTTCATATACATGGACACCTGAGTTCAGTATCTGGTATAAAAATAAATCAATTAAAAAAATTAAGATACTGGGGCTGGAGCAATAGTACAGTGGGTAGGGCATTTGCCTTGCAAGCGGCCAACCCGGGTCCGATTCCCAGCATCCCATATGGTCCCCCAAGCACCTCCAGGAGTGAATCCTGAGTGCAGACCAGGAGTCTGCCCTGAGCATCGCCAGGTGTGACCCAAAAAAAGCCAAAAATAAATAAATAAAATTAAAAATTAAGATATTATATGGGCTAATAAAAATAGTAATGAAAAACTTATTAAGAAAAAGCTTCAGAATATAGATATACTTATTAAAAGACCAGCTTACTCAGCTGATCAACAACATGTTGATCAACAAAAATGTCACTACCTGGATGTTGTGTGAATATTCATGTGGTGGGAGGAGCTGAGATAAGGCACAGGGAAGAAATGTGTCTCATGGAAGACTAAAGCTTTCTCTGGCTCTTAGCAAAGGCAGAGGGCCTAGTGGATCTCCTTTTATTGATCATGGCACTTCTAAAGGGTGCAATACATTGAAGTCATTAAAGGCACCAAAAGATGTTACAGGAAGAATATTGAGATAACATTATTTCCTTGTATCTGCAGGCTAGTAATCTAGGCCTCAGGAAAGATGATACAAAACCAAAACCTAAACAGAAACCATCCTAGGGCTACAAGCACTGGAATTTACATCCCAAAGACCATGCTGGGCTGCTATAGGAAATCTACATGTCAATCACAGACAAGGCAGCACTTGAAACCTACATTCCAAAGACTAGGCTGGGCCAGAGCTTGGAATCTACAATGTCAAAAGTCAGGCCTGGCTAGCACCTAAGATCTGCATGTCAAAGACCAGTCAGGATTCTGTGAGAAAAGGAAAACTGCCTCTGAAATTATTTTCTGAAGGCAGCTGAAAAGGGGGAAAATATTCCTGTCTGTAGTACAGTGTACATGGGCTCGCACTGACAGCTCAGTCCATCCCCAACACTTGGAACTCCTCTAAACAAAAGATGTGAAACATCAGTACCATGAACTATGTAAAACTTTTGAGAAAGAATAGAAACCCTTAGGAAATGGAAGGGAAATTTCATATTTTTGGATTGGGAGCATCAATATTGTCAACATGACCATCCTGCCTAAATTGCTATTTATATTCAATGTAATTCCAATTCAAATTCCAATGACATATTTCAAAGACTTAGAGTGGTTAACTATAAGGTTTGTATGGAAACGCCCCAAATTGCCAGTCATATTGAGAATTAAGAAATTGGTAGCTATCTCATTTCCTAACTTGAAACTATATTGTAAAGCTATAAAGATCAAAAGAGCTTGTTACTGGCTTAGGGATAGACTCTGACCAATTGGTTAGAACTGAATATTCAAAGACAAATCCCCATATCTATGCTAATGTTCCACAAAGGAGCTAAGTATATGAAGTGGACTAATGATAGTCTTTTCAACAAATGATCTGGGGAAAACTGATAAAAACATATAAACAATGAAGTTGGATCCACATGTCACACCTTATGTAAAATTTAACTCAAGATGGATTAAAAAAAAATTGAGATCAGACCAGAACCCATAAAATACACTGAGAAAAATAAAAAACAGAATGCTTCAATGGTCAACAATTCTGTAAACATATCCGAATTGCAACAAACAAACTTAAAAATGTGGCTCTCAAAGAAGCAGGTTGCATCGGTTGGGGAGAACTCGAGGACATAGGTGATGGCAAGTTAATAGTGGTAATCAGATCAGTGTTGGAACATTTCACACCTGAAACTCAAATATGCATAACTGCAAATCATGGAAACTTAATATATAAAAAGTTTTAATGTGAACTTTATATTTAAATAAAAATAAAACACATCATCAAGTGCCCTGCAAAGTTCTATCTTCTATGTCTTGACATTATTTCATCTGTACCAAGCTTATAGATTTTCATTAGGTTCTTAATGAAAATTTAGAAAATGTCAAATATATTATCCAGCTTCTATGAATATTGCCTTTCTATTAAACATTGTAGGCACTGATTCTTGCCCCCGTGCCTGGCTGTCTTCCCCAGGGCCCCTTGGAGAGGTGGGCTTCAGTTTCCCTCCCTGCCCCGAGTAGAGTTCCTGTGGTCAAAGACTTCCAGAGCCTACCACAGCCTTGCTCAAGGCCCCTCTCCACATGTTCGGACGAGTATCATGCATGAAGGAACTGGCAGAGGAACCCAGGTGTGTGGGACCCGGGGCTGAGACCTCCAAGCCTGCTCTAATTGGGACTGGGCTTCTCCCGCCCAGATTTCCCATTTTCCAGTAGGTAAGCGGTCACACCCAGGGACTGCCCATGACACTGTGTAATCCCACCAACGGTCAACATCCAGAGACTATAAAACCAAGCTCCCAGAAGCAACTAGACATCTTATTGCCTAGTTCTTCCTCTGGGAGACCCTGGCAAGCTACCGAGAGTTTCCTGCCCGCATGGGGGAGCGTCTCGCACACTCCCCATGGCGTATTCATATGCCAAAATCAGTAACATTGATAGGTCTCATTTACCTGACCCTGATAGAGCTTCCAATGACACCATTTGAAAGGATGAGTAAAGAGAGGCTTCTAAAATCTCAGAGCTAGAATGAATGGACACGTTACTGAGACCGCTCGAGAAATTTGATAATCAATGGGATGGTGATGATGATGATGATGATGATGATGATGATGATGATGATGATGATTCTTAACAGACTGAAAGGGCTGCATATAAATGGCAAGTGTAACTTAACTGCTTAGTTTTGTTTTGTTTTGGTTTTGAGGTCACAGCATGTAGTGCTCAAGTGTTTACTCCTAGATCTCTACTCAGGGATCACTCTTGGCTGGGCCTGGAGGATTGTGCATGGTATCTGGGACAGAATAGCAAGCAGCAAGCACTCTACTCTCCACCTGCTTCCCCCCACTCCCATCCCCACCCCCTACAGTACTTTCTCTTGGACTTGAATAATGTTTTAGCATTTGAAGGCATGAGATTATACCAGTAGCCAATGTTTAGGCTTTTTAGACTTTTGCTAAATTAGCTTTAAGGAATATTTTGCTTATTATTCCGGAAGTGCTTTTCTATTTAGTTCTTTCTAAAATCTCACAGAAGGAAAATTCAGTCTCTACTGATAGGAAATAAAAAAATACAGTAGGGCAAGTAACTGATAAAATAACTTATGACAGGTAATTCTTCTGACTCAACTTCAAAAATATTTATTTACCAGAAGCTTATGTTTTGTGAAAGTAATTTTTACATGTATGTATATAAAAATACAAATATTAAATTATATTCATTACAATGCTTAGTAATTCAAGAATAAGGTTTGAGGTACTCTTAAAATAATCTTGAGGATACCATAACTCTTCAAACGTCATCCATATTGCAAGAAATATTTCTGGTACTCTCTGAGGTATTCTAACTCAGGCTAGACCATGAGCTTTGAAAGCAGAAAAATGTTTTTTAAAAAAATCTCACAGTTAATTATTAATAGCTACTGTTATGTTTTAGATACACTTTGAGGTAATTTACATATGCTGTCACATTATACTTCAATGCTTAGGGTTTTTTTTATTAATATTACCACCAGTCTATGCTTTGTTGATAAGAAAACTGAAACAAAGAATTTGAATACCAAGGATTTTGTTAAAAGCACACCACTCATCTAGTGTCAGAACACATCTGATAGAGTACTGATATCTATGCTCTGAACTACTGCAAAATACAGTGCCTGTTTCTACTTCTGAGTATTTTGTTTTATTTAACTGCACCAAAAGACAAAATTTTATTTCTTAATCATAGGTTATAGAAATCTTTGCTGTTTCTGAAGCCGGAGGAATACATTTTTGAGTTAAATTATGAAAAACTGCTCTTTCTTTCTATTTCTTTTCCTTTTTTTGAAAAAAAAATTATTGTTGTTCACAATAATTCATTACATTCAATATTTCAACACCAATCCCACCACCATTGCACCTTCCCACCACCATTATTTCATATTTCCGACCACCATCCAAGCCTTTCCCAAAAGCAGGTCCTAAATAATTTATTTTATATTGCTTGTTATAATAATCTGCTAAAATAATATAATATAATAATCTACAAAAAAGATCCAAAAAGTTTCTTTAGAGGAAAGTGTGTGAAGATCGTTGTATCTCACCCTGGAGCCATTAAGCCTTTGTATAAGAGATTACTAACATATTGTTACGGGTTGAGCTTTGCATGCTAATATTTCTTATTTCTTTTTAAATTGAGATTCTACTTCATACCTCATCCAATGTGGCGTGCTACTCCTTGTACATCAATGGTGTACAGTATGAGATGTCGCCAAAGGAATTCTAATTTTTTTTTTTTTTTGCTTTTTGGGTCACACCCAGCAATGCTCAGGGGTTACTCCTGGCTTTGCACTCAGGAATTGCTCCTGGCAGTGCTTGGGGGACTATATGGGATGCCGGGGATCAAACCCAGGTCGGCCGCTTGCAAGGCAAACGCCCTACCTGCTGTGCTATCGCTCCGGCCCCAGAATTCTAAAATTTTAAATAGGATGATAAAGCTGGAGTTAAATTTTTATTTTTACTTTTGGCTTTTTGGGTCATACCTGGCAATGTTCAGGGATTAATCCTGGCCCTGCACTCAGGAATTGCTCCTTGTGGTGCTCAGGAATCCATAGGGGATGCCAGGTCGACTGCATGCAAGGCAAACACCCTTCCCAATGGACTATCACTACAAACCCTGGAGTTAAATTTTTAACTAGATGGTGACTTTAAGGTCTGGAGGCATCTCTGCAGCTTATTGCTCCCTTCACATACTTATTTATGAATCTCTGGATCATAGCCAGGGAGCCAGAGGCAACAGTTTGTGGGCATAACTGCCAGGCTCCAGGAAGAAGGGAAATGGGAGGAGAGGTTACCCATTCCTGATTTCGTGAGCTCCTGGAGATATTAGTCACAAAACCCACATACCTGAGTTTTTCAGCAGATTTATTCTCATAGTTGAGACGTACTGAGGTCCTTCTTTTTTTTCTTAGAAATTACAGATTTATTTCTAAGGTTTATGAAAATTTTAATCTTGACTGTTTGTAGAATTTGTTTGGTGTGCCTAGTATATATCGTTATATTAATACCATAAGTTGCTTTCAAATGCCTGATTATTTAACTGTGCTTACTTTTAATATGCCTGAATAAAAGTATTTAAAGTTCATTAAAAACCACATTTTCAAGAGTATGTATTCTAAACTTATTTGTAAATCAAGAATTTCTGGCATCATATATGAGCAGCTGGACTGAAATAACATATTATGTTTTATTAAAATCAGATACAATTATATCAATGGCTATAATAAGTCAAGTCATATTTCTATGAGTCTAATCACATTAGAAACTACACTATCCTATTGCAGTAGACAAGCTAAGAAGTGTTATATTTTTCTGTCCGCTGTTAATAGAATCTGCCATGCTTTAAATGATTATAGTATTTTATATTAAAATGTATATATAAAAAAGTAAAGCTCTTTAAACAATAATTTGGAATTTGGCTAGATTTAATATTCTAAAAACCTGTAATAGTTCAGGATTACGTGTATTAAAATATGTTTATCTCAGACACTTTTAGTGTTCTCTAATTTTTTTCAACCAAAGTAGCATTTAAAATTCCCAATTATTTACTCTGGGTCCAACAATAGTTAGATATTAAAATATTTTAATGTATTATTAAATAATATGAACATTTTAGAACTTGTTAACATTTTCAAAATTAAATATATTCAAAGCAAAATTCAACATGTTATTTAATATGCAGAAACTTTAAAATTATAAAACATTTCAATGGATCTATATTTAGTGCCTAAAATATGACAGTTATTTGTTTCAGTTAAAACAGAATAGTGAGGAAAACGTCTTCAAAAACAGTCTTGTTGTTGTTTTGGGGCCGCACCCAGCTGTACTCAGGGTACAAGCCTGATTCTGAGTTCAGGGATTGTTCCTGTCAAACATGAGGGGACCATATGGGTAGATGGGAGTCAAACTGGGTCTGCTGCATGCAAGGCAAGTACCTTACCTGCTGCTGTACTAACTCTCTGGTTCCTCTAAGATAATTTAAATTATTGCCTTTCATGTCGCCAAACTAGTATTGATCTCTGCACCATGTAAAGTCCTCTGAGCACTACTATAACTGATTCCTGAGTGCAGAGTGAAGAATGAACCTTGAAAACTGCCAGGTGTGCCCCCTTCTCCCAAGATTCTTTTAAAAGAATTCAATCAAAAGTAAAAGTGTTTGTGAAAGGTAAGCACTTCATGCATGCTATACCAGGCTCCACCATGCCTTAAATTCAATGCAATCCCATAATAGTTTTGTCACATATTTGTTTATTGTTTCTACTAAATTTGTTTCCATTAAATTCTTTCATAAAATAACATATTCATAACATATTTGCTTCCTTCATTTCACAGTTTTATAATGCCTGCTCTACTACAGATCAAAATAGCTCTTGGAAAACTTTCCCCATATTCACTACCCATTGTATTTTCGCCAACCACTTAATCGTCAAATGCAGTTCTAGTTTTCTGGAATTCTATACGGCACACTTACAACAAAAGTGGCAAGAAAAATCTCCTTAGGTTCTCATGTCCTAGTTTTGCCTTATCCCCAAATGTTTGCAACATTGGTAATGTTTCAAAGTACATTATAAATTATAACTTTGAGAACTATATATATATGTGCTTTCTGGCAACTTTTCTTCTTGAAGATACCAGAGAGATAGAGAGATGATCACTGTCACTGTCACTATCATCCCGTCATCCCGTTGCTCATCGATTTGTTCGAGCGGGCACCAGTAATGTCTCTCATTGTGAGACTTATTGTTACTGTTTTTGGCATATCCAATACACCACAGGTAGCTTGCCAGGCTCTGAGGTGCGGGCGTGATACTCTCAGTAGCTTGCTGGGCTCTCCGAGAGGGGCAGAGGAATCGAACACGGGTTGGCTGTGTGAAAACTGAACACAGCCCAGAGAGATGATAAACCCTGAATTATGAGTTAGCACAGGCTTGTTTCAAAACCTGCTCCGACATAACCAGAAAACCTGTAGGTGGTGCTTGACAAGACCACTAGACTTTGGACTTCTGTGTCTCTTAGAACAAATGCCTGCACAAATATATTTCTTCTTTCACGAGTTTGAAATGATCAGTGATGGATACTTGTGCCTCACACATCAACTCAACTTAATTCTAAGATGCCAGTGGACCTTTGTGGGACTCTGGATTTAGTCTTTGGGTTTATCCACAAATTCCTTTGTTTCCTCTGTCAGCAGACAGTATCCTGTAATACCTATTGATCTAAAAGACTTGTGAATATTGAGCTGGAGAGATAATACAGCTGGTAAAGGATTTGTTTGATTGTGTGTATTTGTAGTGGTGTTGGTAGTGCTCGTTCTATGGATGGAATATGTTCTGCCACTTGAATGTTATCTCCGTCCAAGACTTATTTTTTTTAAAGAAGAATAAAAAATTGCAAAGGTTTATTTATGGGACTATGGTGACAGAGGAGAAAATTAGATAGCTGACTAAGAAATGCTTTTCCTAACAGTGAACTTATTCTTGGAATGGTTCCTTAAAGAGTAGTTTCATGTTGGTACAGACTGTTAAGTTTGGAGAAGCTGAGACGAAGAAAGACATTTAAAAAAGCTTGGTCAAGTCAAATAGCAGAAATTTTGTGCACATTTGTCAGTGGAGATAATAGAATGGGAATTGGATGGTCTGTGTCCGGCCCAGTCATGGGAAGACAGGAAGGTATTCATAAGTATTATTTAAACCTTATGGAGTGATTCTACAAAGTGCTTTTCACTTTTATACAGAAAACAAAAGGTTGAGTTTCTCTTAATAGTTGTACCCTGGAAAGTAAGATTTAATACTGTCATTAGAATTATCTCTTTCCCCTACACACAAAAAATGTGCTAATTCCTTTGAAAACTTACACCTCTTTCATTAGGACCTCCAGATATCTCAAATTACTCTATTTATATTACTTTAACAAATTATAGTTTAAATTATTAAATTAAAATTGTGACTTGACATTATTTGTCTTTCATGACCACTCACTTATAGTGATTCTTACAGAAAGTTTTCTAAAGTTCTGAAAAAAGATAAGAATCTTATAAAAACTTTTTATTTCTTGTATTTATTCCTTCTCTCGGGATAGAAGCACATAATGAATTTCAGCAGAACCTGATAAGATGAATGCTTCATATGCTCACTCATCATTTCTTTGTAAGTGTATAGGTACTAGAATAAGAACAAAAGCACATTTCAATTTCCATGTAAGTGATCTTAGTTATAGTACTTCTTTGTGCTGAAGTTTTTTTACCTATAAAATAGGAAAAAATATTAAATTTCACAAAGTTTTGCATGAATTCCTTGTGTTCAGAGATCTGTAGACTGAGAATTATTATTATTAACTTTAAATGTTTTAACAACTAATTATAAAAATAATAATGCCACTTTCATGATTATCAGATGATGCTCAGACTTCGTTCAGTTGCGTTCATAAAATCTATTTGGGAGTATTCTATTCAAGTTTAGAAAATTAGTCTTAATAATACTCTAAAAGATAACTTCTTTTTTAGGTTATGCATATTTTTGTCATATATTTTTAATTTATCATATAGTAACACAATATCAAAATATGTAATAAGTCACAATATAAAAATCCCTCTATCACTGGGATTAGACTGCAGAGCTGCTCCTCTATGTCTTCTCACAGATTGTCCTTTAGAAATCTACCTGGTCATTTATCCACAAGAGAACTGACTTCTAAGTATTCCTGTCTCATAGCACTCCATTACAAAGCATTTTATAACTCATTTGTTTCATTTTTCATTTTAAGCTTCAGTTTCCTGATCATGACTATCATGTGTATTTTACCCTAACACTTCTGCATAGGAAATCATATATATTTACTCATGGCATCTACTGTGATTAAAATGAAAAAGTAACACTAAAAAGGAGAAAGAGTAAGGCAGAATTCTCTAAATTCTCTGCCTTATAGGTCAGAGAATGTGTAGACAACAACTAATTCTCTTATCTATTATAGGCCAGAGAATTTAAACAACAAAGACATATATAATGCCATTATATAATAGAAATATGAAAACATTTAGGGAAGCTGCTGTGGCCCATATGGGGTAGACAAAAGAGAAGCAAAACAGACCTATACATGCAAAACTAGAAGATATTTAAGTCAATCTTATTTTTTAAGTTTTATAAACCATTTCATTATACTTTTAGTAGTTCTTTCCTAGAAATTATATACCAGAAGAGCCAAATCCGAGATTTTGACTTCAAAGTGTTTATTTTATAAATCATTATTAGCAGAGACACTAAAGTGATGAGGGTCTTTCCATATTTTTGTTCTTTAGGAAATTGTTTTCTGATAACTTCCAATTTTTTCCAAATATTTCCTTCAAAGTTTGCATTTTCAATTTGCTATATATAGAAAGTCTAATGAAGAGGACCTACACCTTGATATTTATATATTTTGTTTATAGAGTCCTCAATGATTTATATAATTTGTTGTTTGGACCTAGTGCTAGTGGAGGCTACTCCCCACTCTGTATTAAGGGGTCACTCCTGGTGGTTCTCAGGAGATCAGATGTTGCTGAAGATAAGGCCTGGCCTTTGCAGTCTATGAATTCACTGATCCTGTTGAGCGATCTCCAAGAACCTAAAGATTTGTAGGATGCTCTCTTTCTGTCTTCTCTTTCTTTCATCGTACCTGTCTATGCTCACAGCTTACTCCCGGCTTTGTACTGAGGGACAATGCCTCAGGAATCAGAGGTAGTACTGGTTTTTGAACCTAGGTTACCTGTGTGTCCTCTTTACTCTGATTTGGGCCACACTTGGTGGAGCTCAGGGCTTACTTCTGGCTCTCTGCTCTGGGATCACTCCTGGCAGGCTAGGAGGAACATAAGGAGTACCTAGGTTCAAACCTGGGTTGGTTGCAAAGAAAGACTCTACCTGCTGTACTATCACTATGACCCCTGTACCTTATTTATTTCTAGCACCTGTCCTTTGATATCAGAAGTCTGGGTTTATCATTCCAATTTATAGAGAAAATAACTGACTCAGAAAAGTACACTGTCAGATTTACAATGTTTAACAAAGTGCAATAACAAATATTCAGAGGCATATACTCAAAAGAATTCAGTTCTACTTATTTTTTAAAACTAAAAACAGAGAAAGGGATTTACACATTTTTTTTACTCTCCTATCGATCGACTGAACTGCATTTCTTATTTATCAGGTGGAATATAGAAGTAGACACAAACACATTACTTTGTTGCTCTTTCTTGTCCTGCCTGTATGCTAAACTCAATAACAATTCTCTTAACAAAATTGGAATGTTCATATTTGAATACAAGGTAGACATTTAAAATATTCAGCTCATTAAAAATAATTGATATTGGGGCTGGAGTAATAGCACAGGGAGTAGGGCATTTGCCATGCATGCGGCCAACCCGGGTTCAATCCCCAGCATCCCATATGGTCCCCTGAGCACCGCCAGGAGTAACTCCTGAGTGCAAAGCTAGGAGTAACCCCTGTGCATCGCCGGGTGAGACCCAAAAAGCAAAAAAAAAAAAAAAAAAAATTGATAATGATAATAATTGAAAATATTGAAAAAGTTTCTCTGAATTGGTTAAAATAATATGTGACTATAGGTAGATCTCAAAAATATTTGCAATTAAATATCATGAACTTGAACAGTATATATCACTTTACATTTCTACAGAAAATATTCATTACTGAATATTTTCTATATTTTTATACTTGATTGTGTGATGAAAATTCTAATGAATTTTTCTAACTCACAAATATATAAAATGATTTATGTATGTTTTTAAAACCCCTTATTATAGGAGTTCATTGAAAAATATAATTCTAAGAGAAATTTTTTTTTTTTTTTTTTTTGCTTTTTGGGTCACACCCAGCAATGCTCAGGGGTTACTCCTAGCTTTGCACTCAGGAATTACTCCTGGCAGTGCTTGTGGGACCATATAGGATGCTGGGGATCGAACCCGGGTCGGCCGCGTGCAAGGCAAACGCCCTACCCACTGTGCTATAGCTCCGGCCCCCTAAGAGAAATTTTTATCCCAAAAGAATTATTGTTCCAAATGAAAGAGGTTCTGTCAGGTTCCTAGCATGTTCATATCACTGTAAAGGGCTTTGTCAATAGTTTTATAAAATTGTTTTTTTTTTTTTTTTTAGGAATCATTGAGAACCTATTGAGAAAAGGTCATTTGTGTTTCACTTTTCAGAATTAGTCATATTTTAAACGAGGCTCCAGTCTATTTTGTTCCAATAATTTTCAAGCAGAGGAATAATATTAATGTAAATGCTATATGAATAATGACATGCCCTCAATAAAAATAAAGATATATAAAGCTCAAAGAAAGACAAAACAATCATTGTGTGAGTGAAATGCAAACACAAAAGTTCATAAGTTTGTAACTGTACATCACAGTGATTCTCTAATAAAAAAATTTAAAAAAAGAAAAACATACACACATATGTATACCCACATATATATGTCTACGTAACATATTCAGTGTTCTTGTTTTCCTTCAACCAATCTTTCTTTAGTTGGCTTTATACAAAGTGAGATATATACATATATATGTGTGTATGTATACATATATGTATAAGTATATGTATACATACATATATGTGTATATATGTATATATGTATACAGATATCACTCTGCAATTAACTTTCACAAGAAAATATCTCTCTGAATTGACTTTTTCCTCATAAATATATAGTTCTACCAGAATTGTCTGTTGTATTCCAATTTTGGTGATAATTTTTCTTTGTGTCATGTATGGATGGGCTGGAGCGATAGCACAGCAAGTAGGGCATTCGCCTTGCACGCAGCTGACCAGGGTTTGATTCCTCCGCCCCTCTTGGAGAGACTGGCAAGCTACCAAGAGTATCTTGCCCGCACAGCAGAGCCTGGCAAGCTACCTGTGGCGTATTCAATATGCCAAAAACAGTAACAACAAGTATAACAATGCAAAGGTTACTGTTCACTGCCCAAGCAAATCGATGAACAATGGGATGACAGTGACAATAGCAGAGACATTGATAGTCATGTATGGATTCCTGTCCTCTTCCTATCTTGAGAATTCTAGTGTCTAGAATTCAGTAACTGGCATTTCCTATGCATCCTCACTTCTTTGATGATCTTATCACATAGCTTTAAATACCATGTGCCCCAAACTCCCAAGTTCAGACTTCTAGCCTGAATTTCAGCAAAACATATCCTACTGTCCAATACAGATGTTAAATACATGTTTCTGGCTATGCATATTTGTTCCCGCATACACACACACACACACACACACACACACACACAATTCCTTGTTCAACAATTCTTCATCATGCGGTATTTGCAGTTTTCTCTATTAAAGGGACTGTAACTCTTAGAGAAGTACAGATGATAAGTAGAATCTTCTTTGATGTCTTTGTCCCCCACACATAAATCTATTATCAAGTCTGCAGCATACATCTTCAAAGTTTATGTAAAATCTGACCATTTCTACAACATACACTGCCACTAATTTGATCCAAAGTGCTATTTTTCTCCTTTTTCGTGCCCTTTACCTAAGGCTAAAAGCACAATACAATACGGTCCAATTATAGTATGTGTTGGAAAATGTCATTTCTGTCCTCTAAATCTCATAATGGCTTCCAATTTCTCTCAGATGGAGAGCCATTTTGATTTAGAATATCTGTCTCCTGCAATCTTCCCTTGTCTCCATGAGCTCTAGGATGCTGGACTAATGACCAAGTATTTATTTTGCTCCTACAATATTATCAGTTATTTTCAGAGACTATAGATAAAGTAGTAAATAATATATGTGGTTTTCTTGCTTTCTTCAAACCTAGTACACTTTGCCAGTAGCTTTTGTGTTTACTAGTTCTTCCTGGAACATCTTCACCATCAATCCACATGATGGCTCCTTTATTTACC
The DNA here is from genome assembly GCF_027595985.1 of Sorex araneus. NCBI lineage: Eukaryota > Metazoa > Chordata > Mammalia > Eulipotyphla > Soricidae > Sorex > Sorex araneus. The sequence goes on from NC_073304.1 coordinate 56,851,313, forward strand.
TCAGCTCTCTGCTGCATTAAAAACTTTACTGAGCTTGCTTCTTTCTTTTCATTTCATTGGAGTGTGCTTTACAATTTTAATCTTTTTATTTTTCCTGCCACTATCACTCAATGGTGTGATTTACATTTTATTTTTTGTATGGATATATTTCCATACATTAGGAGAGATACTTTATGGTGAAAATACAATAGAAGAGATAAAAATAGAATGATAATTCAAATGTTAAAAATAGCATATCAGTAATAGAGGTAAAAATTTAAGGGTGTATTATTATATTGCTTTTAATTTAAAGAGAGATTACTCCTATACAAACTTCCCAAATACTGAGAAAACAAAATATAGTGTTGCTTATTTGGGTATATGTACACTAGAATTTTTCATTAGCAAAGATGGCTTTTAAAGGAGTGATAGCAAAGAGTGGTGAATAAAATATTTCTGATTATTTGATTATCAAAATATCATTGAAATCCAAGCATAGTCCATCCGCCAACATATTATCTAAGCTAATTAAGAGTTGGAGTCTTTGCTGGAAGGATCCAAATGGCTCTCTACTCTGTGGACAATAGCCAACTTTAATCTTGTTTGCTGCATTTAACACTCCAGAATTTTCCCTAGTACTTTAATAAAGTCAGGCTTTTAATTTTCACATGTATTTATATTTTGCTTGACTTATTACACTATGTTATAAACATCTCTTAATTTTAAGTTTGTTATTATAAGTAGCCATTTTTTCATTAGGAAAATGGAAAGTAGAAACAATTTGGGGGAATAAATTTCTTCTAAGACTAGCATTCAGCAAGGTTTCCATTTCAATGGAGATGTCTGAGCTATACTTTGATAACACATCATCAATGAAAGGTATGGCTTTGAAGCTTCAGAATTTAAGCTTCTTTTTGTTGTTGTTTATACACAAATAAGATATGACTATTGTTTAACAATATTTAAAAATTAGGTTAAAACTACACTTATAAAACACATTACATCAACGTGCTCTAAAACTATTATATAGTTTTTTTAGTGCATGATGGAATAAAGTGTTCAATTTCTAATATAAAGCATTAAAGATTTTTCAAACTATTATTTTATTATATATTTAAATCTTCCAAAATTTACTCTAAAACTATGATGACAATGGATTTTCACAGCACCTAGGGTGTTTGCCTTGCACACGGCTGACCCGGGTTCAATTCCTCCGTCCCTCTCTGAAAGCCCGGCAAGCTACCATTGGTGATAGCTTCTATAAAATTATACTTAAATCCTTTCTTTAAATAAATTACAATTTAATCTGAATTAGATAAGCTATAATAAAATTTTAGCAAGTCTTCTACCCCCCAAAATATAGTATGCTCCTTGGTGAAAAGAGTAATTTCTTATATCTTTTAAAATCTGGCATAAGTGCAGAGAAGCCAGAGTTGATTTTGTTTCTCTGAGGACTTCTGGCAGTGTTCGGGATATTTCTGATAATCATGTTTAGAATCTGGGATGAGACAGGTATAGTGAATAGAAGCTAATGACAGTGCTAGATATTTCTATGTTGCTACTAACACAGCAAAGAATTATCTGGTCTCAAATGCAAATGTCATGGTCAATAAACCCCATTTAATACATGCTTATGTAAAGTTTGCTTTGAATTTCTACACATATATAATATATTTGGTTATTTGGAAAAACGTGAATACTTTTTTTTTTTTTTTGCTTTTTGGGTCACACCCGGCGATGCTCAGGGCTTACTCCTGGCCCATGCACTCAGGAATTACTCCTGGCGGTGCTTGGGGACCATATGGGATGCTGGGAATCCAACCCGGGTTGGCCATGTGCAAGGCAAATGCCCTACCCACTGTGCTATTGCTCCAGCCCCAAAACTGAATATTTTTTTGTTGGGGCTGGACTGAGCTACCAGGGCGAGCCCATGTATACTGTACTGTACTGCGGGCAGGAACACAGGGACCCATGAAAATGGGCGAGATTTCTCGTGTGTCCTGACTGGTTTGGATGAAGCTTCCAATCCCCCTTCAAGCTGCCTTCAGAAAAATAATTTCAGCATACTGAAAAGAGCAGTTTTCCTTCTCGCACAGAAGCCTGGCTGGGTTTTGACATGCAGATGGTGTTAGCCAGGCCTGACCTTTGATATTGTAAATTGTAGATTTCAGGTGCAGGCCCAGCTTTGTCTTTGGGATGTAAATCCAAGTGCTTTTAGCCCAAGGAAGGTTTCAGTTTTGGTTTTGCATCTTCTTTCTGGAGGCCCAGATTACTGGCCTGCAGATACAAGAGAATAATGTTGCCTCAGTGTTCTTCCTGTAACATCTTTTGATGCCTTTGGTGACGTCACTGTACTGCGCCCTTTAGGGGTACCATGATCAATAAAAGGAGGTCCACGAGGCCCTCTGCCTTTGCTAAGAGCCAGAGCGAGCCTTAGTCCTCCAATCAATGCATTTCTTCCTCGTTCCTATCTCAGCGCCTCCGACTGCACGAACGTTCACGCAACATTTTTTAAATAACAAAATTATGTTTAAGTCATGGTAGATTTAAATTTTTAATTGTGATCCTCTTTATTTTTTTGTATATGAAAAGGAAAGCTTTCATTTCCCTTTTACCAGACTTTCACATTAATACAGCATTAAAAGTGTTCATTAAAGTAAATTTATAAAATGCTTTTAAAAAGACTCTTGCAGAATAACAAACAAGACAGAGCAAGAAGACTGTTGCAAAAAGATCTTAGATACAGGGGAGAAAGTTTTCATTATTGCCCTTCCTAACTTTCTTATTCCTCCAAGTTCTCTCTCCACACCTATAACTCCTCTCAATCTTTTAAAATCCTATGTTCTATATTTTCTGAATGAAGAGTTTTCCTCCTGCCCCCATTTTGACTTTACTTATCCTTTGAGTCTTGAAACATCTATTCTGCTTATTAGAATAGCAGGCTTACTTTTGCTTAATTGTCAGCCTTTAGTGTTATGCTCAACTACTCTTTTAAGAGAATTTCCTTATTGTCCAGTTTCTCAAAGGAGTTTTAACTGTCTTTAAGCACTCCCTTAGCTTTGCACTATGCTTTTTATTAACAGATCATTCAATACACTGAGTTTCAGTTGTTTTCTTGTTGATCCTCTTCAGGAGGAGTGGGACTGTATTCTCTTCAGGAATGGGGTAGTTACTTTCAGAACAAACAAAAAAGAATAATAAAGAAAACATGTATAGAGTAATAGAATTATTGGTCTTCGAACTTGTATTTGTCAGGAAGTTACTCCACCCTTTTATTCATTCAAATATTGAAAAATACCATTGTGGGTTTTTAAAATTTTCTATATGATATTTTCTGTTTGCTCTGTATTTAATTCCTCCTTGAGAGAAATATAGTAAGATTTTTAATTCCTTATATCACAGTATTTCTGTGAAGTGAGTTAATAAAAAGGCACCATTTCATCAATGAAAGCAATTACCCCGAAAATTTATGTAAAATGTGGGCTATAATGAAATTGCATAAATTGAAAGGTGAGCTGATTATTCATAGTTTCATTCTTATAAAAACATTTTTATTACTCGTAATACCAAAAAATTCATGGGTACTCAGTTATCATCTGGGTCTCTCACTTTATCCTACAAAAATATTTTTAAAAACACCTCCAATAGAAAATAGTATATTCAGTGATTGAAACTCTTGTAGAATGCTAAAATAGTTGAATAATTGTAAAGATGAGCTTATTCAACATGGTTTGCAACAACACTCAGTTGGCTCAGCACAGCATGGCAAACAATGCTTGAGATTTATATCAAGGAAACAGTATAGTACAATAGGTTAAATATTGTTTTGGTGGTCTAACCAGTTTGACTCCTCAAAAAAGGTTTCTGGTCCTATGTTTGAATAAGAAACAGGGTTCATTTGAAGATTAAATCTCTTCCACTGCCCTCTTCTTAAGCTCCACACTTGCAACAGGTTCCATAGTAAAAATTTTTGTTCACTTATTTTTTTTTAAAGGACATTGCTTTATTTTTATTTATTTATTTATTTTTTTGCTTTTTGGGTCACACCCGGCGATGCACAGGGGTTACTCCTGGCTCTGCACTCAGGAATTACTCCTGGCGATGCTCAGGGGACCATATGGGATGCTGGGATTCGAACCTGGGTCGGCCGCGTGCAAGGCAAACGCCCTACCCGCTGTGCTATCGCTCCAGCCCCTCACTTATTTTTTAATCCTCTTTATTTAAACATCATGGTTTACAAAATTGTTCATAATGCATTTGTAAAAGATATTCAATGTTCCACACTAATCCCACCACTGGTGTATCCTTTCTTTAACAATTGTCCCCATTTTCCCAAACACCACAAGCCTGCCCCCTTAGCAGGTACAAAAAAATATTTTATATTTGTCAGAACTAAATAATAAATGGAATACAAAAAAAATTTCAGTAAAAGAAAATTCGTGAAAATTGTTGTATCTCACCATGGGATCATAAATTCTTATCTCAGAGTTAATGAAGCTAGTTTTTTGCTAGTTGAATAAACTAGGTTAAATAAACCTTCTGAGTTTATTAAGCATGGTTGTCCTCTATGTTTCTGTTGCCTCTAATTTAGTTGCTCCTACTGAAATGTCAATATTGTAGAATGAACTGAAAGAATGACCAGACTAAAAACAGGTGGGGCAAAAGGACTGTGCTCCAGAAACTCTAGGGTATGTAGCAGGAGTTTGTTTCACTGTGCACTGTGGTTGTGGGATGTGGGTGTGGCTGCCCAGGCTCTCCAAAATATGTAGGATGGGGGACGTTGCCCATAGCTACTCCAAGAAGACCCCAGATTTCTTAGTCTGAAAACTTGTGTACAGAAAATTTTGTCAGTTTGTCATCTCTACAGAGATTAGCCATGAAGCAGTGAAGTTAGGCTTTTGGTGTTATAGCAGCTGTGGGGTCTGGGTGTGGCTCTATAGGAAATTTGGCCCATTCCCCCTTCCCCAGAGTACCTACAAATTTTTGTAACTTGGCTTGCATCTCTTTCTTAATTTAACAGTGATTCTGTAAAACTGGGCAATGACTGAGCTTCCTGGGCAAGAGTTGTGGGATGCAGATAGTTTTGGTAAATATTTAATATTAAAATTAGAGAAGTCAAAAGTGAGAACTACAGAAATGCTGTGAAGCTACAAGTTGAATAGTGGAATGTAATGAATCATGCCCCTTTGTGGAGACTTTCAACTCACAGTATCTCCTCACAAAACCGTAGGGAGGCTTCCTCTGGAGAAGGCATGCTCTTAGGACAGCAATGTTGCACTCTCTGGGATTAATGGGAATTTTCCACAATGGTCCAACCACTAAAGTATATACTAGTGAAACCATCGAAATATCTTGAAGAAAAAAGAGAATTCTAACAATTCATGCATGAACAAAAAGTAGATAAATGGTGAAAGAATCAATCTGATTTTGAGTTAGAAAATAAGACATTTTGATCAGAATAAGTGGGTTTAGTATTTATTCATATTTTTTCTCTAAATTAAGTCTTTCAGTGCTAAAAAGTACAATGTTGTCAGAGAGGCAATACTCTAACTACATTTACCTGATTGTATTGCCCTAGATTGCATTTCTAATAAGATGTTGACCAGACCTGGTTTATTCTAGAATACAAATCCAGGGTCAGATTTTTGATGTGTTATATGGCAGAATGACCTAAAAAATTACTCAATGCAAAATGGTGAAATAAAAGAATTATGATGAGAGCAGAGCCATATTAGCATTTCTGTAGTTCTCACTACTAATACTACCTGAAGTGATCACTGAGCACAGAGTTAGGAGTAAACCCTGAACAATTACCTAGTGTGACTCTGAATGCCAAAACAATAACAAAGTATAGCTTTCTACAAATAAAAACAAGGAAACAAGAGCAAAGATTTTAACAATTTAAAGATCGCAGGTTATTTTGTACATAGAAATATAATGATGTTCAGAGAGATGCAGATCAAAACAACCATGAGATACCACCTCACACCACAGAGACTAGCACACATCCAAAAGAACAAAAGCAACCGCTGTTGGAGAGGATGTGGGGAGAAAGGGACCCTTCTTCACTGCTGGTGGGAATGCCGACTGGTTCAGCCCTTCTGGAAAACAATTTGGACGATTCTCAAAAAATTAGATATTGAATTCCCATTTGACCCAGCAATACCACTGCTGGGAATATATCCCAGAGAGGCAAAAAAGTACAATCGAAACAACATCTGCACATGTATGTTCATCGCAGCACTGTTTACAATAGCCAGAATCTGGAAAAAACCCGAATGCCCCAAAACGGATGACTGGTTGAGGAAACTTTGGTACATCTATACAATGGAATACTATGCAGCTGTTAGAAAAAAGGAAGTCAAGAAATTTGTAGTTAAGTGGATGGGCATGAAAAGTTTCATGCTGAGTGAAATGAGTCAGAAAGAGAGAGACAGACATAGAAAGACTGCACTCATCTATGGTATATAGAATATCAGAGTGGGAGACTAATACCCAAGAACTGTAGAAATAAGTACCAGGAGGTTGACACCATGGCTTCGAGGCTGGCCTCACGTTCCGGGGAAAGGTCAACTCAGAGAAGCGATCACCAACTACATTGTAGTCGAAGGCCATGTGGGGGAAGGGAGTTGCGGGCTGAATGAGGGCTAGAGACTGAGCACAGCGGCCACTCAACACCTTTATTGCAAACCACAACAGCTAATTAGAGAGAGAGAACAGAAGGGAATGCCCTGCCACAGTGGCAGGGTGGGGTGGGGGGGAGATGGGATTGGGGAGGGTGGGAGGGACGCTGGGTTTACGGGTGGTGGAGAATGGGCACTGGTGAAGGGATGGGTTCCCGAACTTTGTATGAGGGAAGTATAAGCCCAAAAGTGTATAAATCTGTAACTGTACCCTCACGGTGATTCTCTAATTAAAAATAAATAAATTATTAAAAAAAAAAGAAATATAATGATGTTATAATCTCCAGACCCAGCATGTTATTACCCCAATTCATAAGAGCTAAAAATCAACAGCTTTTCTTGAGTCCATTAGAAAACTAATATTTCTGCACAAAACAGCATTCTAAAGCTGAAGAGACAGGTAAGTTTAGAGAGGCATAGTTTAAATATATTTTTCTAAAAAGTAGAAACATATTCCTAAAGACGGTAGAGTAGCATGAAAGTTAGAAATTTCTGTGCATTACAGCATTTCTGGGATTTGTGTATTTTTCTAGACTTTCCCTCTAGAAACATTCTCATGGCTAAGGCATCACAAATACATTTCTTTATTCTGACCGTGGGAAGTGAAATCATTGTGTAAATCATCCAGGGTGTTCTATACAAGTAGGCCTACCTTCCACTGGAAATAGTTTACAGAAGCCAATCTCACATGGGTAAAGAAATTTCAACTGACTTCAATCTTTTCTCGGCTTACTGTTTTACCTATGATGAAAGAAATCAATCCCATAACAGAAATATTTTTGAAGGTCACAACCAAGAGAAATGACATATCAATGCGTTGGTAATAAACACTTTGAGAAGGCATAAAATTATGCCTCTAAAACATATGCATTCATGTTAACTGATGTTACCTCAATTATAAAAATACTACCACAAGGACTGAGATCTAGTCAGGAGGATACAAAAAGCTTTCTCTGCCCCAAACTGAAACACCACACCAGCAAGTCTTCAGTATAAAAGACGGTTAAAGATAAAACTTTCAAAATCAGAGACATTTTCTGAGGAAGAGAACATAGGAAAATATAAATTTAATATTTGATCCAGAAATGAGACCACTATAAGAATTTTAATTTTCACCCCCCTAGAATTACATCAAATATTAAACACAACTCAACTTCTAGCCAGGTTGATAGAAATACCTACATTAAAGATTAATTCACTTCAGTTTCTATTATTCATACAAGTCTTTATTTCAAAAATAAAATTTGCAAAACATACCAAAGAAAAAGCATTACAAAACAATGGACATACTGCCCGAAGAGACACAGCAAACATCAAAATTAGATAGAAAGATATTGAACTTGGGATAATCAGGCAGAAAACCTGGATTAAGCTATTAATATGTTAAGGACTTTAATGGAAAAACTGGACAAAATTTCCCAGTCAGAACCGATAAACTGTCTTTGCCAGAGTTGAGAACATAGTAGGGTTTGTAATGGAAGGTCCATGAAAATATTAGGGCTCCTATAAGACTGTAATAACCAGGAGTTTCTATCATACTGGTCTAATTCATCCTCCTGTAAATGTTGTAAAATGTATTTCTACATGTTTTGCCACCAGGCTAACAGAAATTGTTAGTAATATAAAAATAATATATAATATAATAATTTCTAAATTCTAACAAATATTCAAATGGGAATGCTAGGTTCAAAATTTTTATAACAGAAAATAACTTTCATGAACTCATCTGTATACTGGGCAGAAATTGTCAAAAATATTATGCAATGAATACAATATTCAAGAACTTCATAATATTTCAAAATATATATGTAATTTAAAGAAGAAAGAAACAATAAAGCAGAAGGAGTATTTATTTAAAGTAATAATAGAGGGGGCCGAAGAGATAGTGCAGTGGGTAGGATGTCTGCCTTGCACACAGACTACCTAGGTTCAATCCCTGGTATCCCATTTGGTCCCGTGAGCACCAACAGGAGTGATCCCTGAGTCCAGAATCAGGAGTAAATCTTGAGTACCACAAGAAGAATGTAATCTTGAGAAATGAATGAATTGTGAGACTATTTGGACTATGTAAGTGACTGACTTTTTAATTCTAACTTCTACTAGGACTTGTTAGTAGGTATGGAAATAACTCATTTGACCTTATGCAAGATAAATTTCATATGCCAGTTCCTTTTCTTTAAACTTGGAGCTACCATTTTTTTTCTTTTTGGGTCACACCCAGCAATGCTCAGGGGTTATTCCTGGCTTTGCATTCAGAAATCACTCCTGGCGGTGCTCAGGGGACCATGTGGGATGCTGGGAATCGAACCCGGGTTGGCTGCATGCAAGGCAAACATACTACCCGCTGTGCTATCGCTCCAGCCCCTTGGAGCTACCAATCTTTGTCTGCCATGTTCACTGGTCGCTCCTTCACCATGTACTGAGCCAGTTTTAAATTTCATGAGAGATTCCATTCTAGAATATCATAATATACATTATTAATAATGGGGATATGCATTGCATGAAAACTTCTATTCTATTAACATTTTTCTATAACTCTAAAATTATTTAATAAAAATATTATTTTGAATAAATGAATGAATTATTTGCTTTGTGCTTGTAACATTTCTTGTTCTTTTTCCTCTAAGTCAATTGAAGATGTCTACCCTTTATTTTTCTTCTAATAGCTATTTAGCAAATATAAATTCCTGATTTCTATACATTTGTCATTTTATTGCAATTAAAAGGTAATATTATTTTTTCCCCTTAAATTAGAATTAGAAACTCTTCAATCACATTTTATAGTGAAATAAATCTCATTATTTGAGAAAATGTGTACTGGAATAAAAAATAAAACAAATTTTGTTTTTAATTTTTATCAACTGGGCTGGAGTGATAGCACAGCAGGTAGGGCGTTTGCCTTGCATCTGGTGACCGGGTTTGATTCCTCTGTCTCTCTCAGATATACGGGCAAGCTACAGAGAGTATCCTGCCCGCATGGCAGAGCCTGGCAAGCTCCACATGGTGTATTCAATATGCCAAAAAACAGTAACAACAAGTCTGCAATGGAGACATTACTGGTGCCCGCATCAGCAAATCGATGAACAATGGGGAGACAGTGCTACTGATTTTTATCAGCTAGATGTCTGCCTTAGATAAGACACTTCACACTGGAGAAGCGGAGAATTCTCCAAATTTTTACTTACTTTTACATTTTCCTGTATTTAAACCTTATCCATACACATACACATATTGGTATTAAATTTATGTATTCTATGTCTGTTCCTCTCTTTCTCACTCGTTTCATTTAGCATGATATTCTCCATGAACATCCACTTATAAACAAATTTAATTACTTCATCTTTCCTAACAGCTGCATAGTATTCCATTGTATCGATGTACCAAGTTTCTTTACCCAGTTTTCAATTCATGGGCACTTAGGTTATTTTCAGATTCTAGCCCTTGTGAACAGTTCTGCAATGAACATACAGGTGCAGATATATGCTCTTTTGCACCCTCGGGATATATTCCCAGAAGTAGTATTGCTGGGTCATATGGAAGATCAATTTATAGTTTTTAAATGAATGCCCATTTTGTTTTCCAAAAAGACTGGATCAGTCAGCATTCACACCATCAACTAAAGAAAGTTCCTTTCTCCCCACATCTGGGCCAGCACTGGTTGTTCATGTTCTTTTTGATGTATGCCAGTATCTGTGTTGTGAGATGATATCTCATTGTTGTTTTGATTTGCATCTTCCTGATGATTAGCTCTGTAGAGCATTTTCTCATATGCCTTTTGGTAATTTGTATTTCTTTTTTGACGAAACTCCTGTTCATTTCTTCTTTCCATTTTTTGATGGGGTTGGAGGTTTTTTCTTGTACAATTCTACATACTTGTTTGAGAAATATAAAATAACATAATATGAGAATGACACCCAAAGATAGTAGACACAAGGGCCAGGAATATTTCTCCTAGTTGGAAGCCTGCCTCATGAATGGAGGGAAGAAGCAGTTGGAATAGAGAAGGAATCACTAAGTCAATGATGGTTGGAGAGATTGTTCAGGATGAGGGTTATGTATGCTGAAAGTAGATAAAGGAGCAAATGTGATAGCCTCTCATTATCTATATTCATAAAAGTATAATGCCCAAAATGTAGAGATAGAGTATGGAGGAAATTGTCTGTCATAGAGGCAGGGAGAGGGTTGGGATGGGAGGGGGTTACTGGGGACATTGGTGGTGGAAAGTACACTCTGTTGAAGGTATGGGTGTTCGATCATTGTATGACTGAAACTCAAACAGGAAAGCTTTGTAACTATCTCACAATAATTTTTTTAAAGTTATATATTCTAAAAGTTAATAACTATTATAATCACTTCTTTCCCCCAAATAAACATACCTGATATAAATTTGGTAGCACAATCTTGGAGTTGCTCTTTAGTGCAATTATTTTAAAATTTTTGAAATATCAACAATATTGTGGTTATTTCCAATTCTATAGCTTCTACCTCAGATAAGCTGCAGTATTAAATTACTTTGAGTACTAAATAAATGAAATCATTTTGACTCAAAAGTCCCAGTAGAGTTAATATTTTAGGGTTGTATAAAATATATTGTATTGCTTTGTTGCTCTGTTATTTCCTTATTTAGCTGTTCATGCTATCAATAATTATAGGACTCTTCTGATTCTCAGGGAATAGGAAGTGGTAGTGATGTAAGATTAAAAAGTAAATATTAAAAAGTCACAATTCTTTTTTTTTTCTTTTTTAGAAAATACCCTGTGATGTTCAGAGTTTACTCCTAGCTCTGCACTCAGGAATCACTCTTAGCGGTATTTGGGGTACCATATGGGATGCCAGGGATAGAATCTTATTGGATCCAAGGCCCTATCCACTATTCTATTGCTCTGGCTTTGTTTTTTGTGTGTGGGGGGTGGCAGGGGCCACAATTCTAACCCTGTGTCAAAGTTTATACCTGTAATTTTTTTTAAATGTATATGTGACCCTATGATATATGAACAGTTCTTTAAAAACTTTTGAAGTCACAATGAAAGCTACTCAACAAACTTTTTGCACTGACCAAAAAAGTTTAACTGTGTCTACCCATTGCAAATCTTTTTTATTATTTTTGGCTTCATAGCAGTGGGATCTATGCAAGTGATATAACGAAAAATGGGGCTGAAGGAACTTTTTATTTTGGTAAATATAATGAAGCCTTTTAAGCCAAAAGGAGAGAGCAGGTGAAATACGTGTAATATACTTGTTTCCTTTCAAAAGTTACTCATTTCCCAAGTCAAATCTCTCTCCTCCAAAGTTTCTTAACATTAGTGCTTACAGAAAATTCTTTTCATACTGGTAAGATGGATAGCTTTGTCGAATAAGATTGTGTCTTATTAGACATAGAAGAATTATTTATGATTCGAGTTTCTACAGGTTTAAAGTATATTTCACTTTATTTGTTATGTGGATCCAGATACTGTAAATCCCTAGCACCAGCTACTTTTCTTTATTAGTGGGTCTAGCTTTAATTAAATGCATAGTAAATTTGCAAAAATTAGGTGCTTCAATATTCTTAAGACAATAAAAAGAAATATTATTTTCTATTAAAATTACATTTATTGTATTTTTTTAATTTGAAAATATTTTTGTATAGTTACCGTACTTCTGTGGAAGAAAGAACATCGTGATCTAATAATAGTAAAGAGAATGATCACTGTATAGATATTTCTGTTTATTATAAAATTATGCATTTGAATTAATAGCTGAATAAAATTGCATCTAATTGGGCTTAGAATATTTTATTATAGTGAAATAATAGCTAGTAGATTTACACAAGTAGCAAAATTTCCAAAATACATTGCTTTTAATTTTATACATATATTTTATAAAATGGTAAATTCACTTTCATTTCTGTTTCTAGATTTATCATACATATATATATATCTAGATATATCATTCAGTATGCTGCTTGAATAAACCACAAAATGCATTGTTTTATATTATTTCTGTTTTCCTGATGTTAGTTTTAATATCTTACCTATCCACACATGTTGATAATTTAAACCTTTTGGTAACGCTGTTGGTATTTGAGGAATAAATAATTATTTTTTGCCATATTTGTCAATGCTCAGGAATTACTACAGACTGAGCACTCAGGAATTACCCCTGGTGATTGGTGCTCAGAGAAGTCAGAGTCTCATGTCTAACCGTCATTCTTACAGTGCTTTCATTCCTAGAGCCTGTTTTCAACTAATCCTTGTCTCTGAAATGTTCATGACATCAAGCTCCCCTGCGTCTCTCAGATCTTATTGTTTCCTCGTGTGATTTTCCAAAGATAGACTTTCCCAAATATACTAAGAAAAATTTGTTTTTATCTCCCATATGTTCTCTCTCTCCTCTCTGTCTCTCTGTCTCTCTATCTCTCTCTCCCTCTCTCTCCCTCTGTTTCTCTGTGTCTCTGTATCTCTCTGTCTCTGTCTCTGTCTCTCTCTCTCTTTGGGGGTAAGTGGAGAGGTAAGATATGAACCAAACAGTGTTCAGAAACTATTTCTTGCTCAGTGTTACCCTGTGCCTTATATGGAGAGCATATGTGGTGCTAGGGACTGAATCCAGGCTGAACATAAGCATGGCAAGTAATATATGTCCAGTAGTATTTCACTGGCCCTATTGCTCTTATTTCTAGCTCTTACTTTTTATAGAGAGGGATCATCTTTTCCTACATCTTCCCTCATCTTTCTCATTTACTAAATTGTTTATTTTAAGCCTCTGATATCTCTTCTAAATTTTGCTTTAGTTTGTTTTGAGGCCACGCTTCATGGTGTTCAGGGCTTACTCCTGGCTCTGGACTCAGAGATCACTCAAAATGGCCTTGCGGGATCATATGATCCTATATGATGCCAGAGGTCAAAAACAGGTTGGCTGTGTGCAAAGCAAGCACCTTGCCTTCTATAGCTCTGACCCTCCCATCTTTTCTAAGTTTTATTTATGTTTCTAAACTTATTTATATATGTTTATTTATTTATATGTGTATATGCTTTATTTATATTTTCAACAGGATTATTTTTGCATATTCCTTATGGTAGTAAGACATTTTTATTATTTCCTTTTCAAAATTGATATTCTTGAACTATTTTATCTACTACTTTATTTACCATATATTCAGTAATTCCTACCAAATATGTCAGTTGCGTTTCATGCTTACATTTATGCTTATGTCTTCTGTTTTTTGGTCAATAACAGCATAATAAATTATTATAAAACTATTCATAAAGAGCTTGTCAAATGAAATGAATTTTTCTTGCTGTGCTTGGAACAGAAACTAGTTGAAACTTTTAAAATTTGTACAATGTTTCATTTGAGATCATCTATATTAAAATAAGGGAACAAAAGGACATACAAGTAGAAAGTATATTTGAAAGCAGAATATATTGGCCAATAATTTAGTGAAGTTTCTGACAGGTTAGAATCATGGGAATGGAAAGTAAAGAACTTAAATAATTGTTTTAAGACATTATGACTTATATGAATCACTAAATCAAGATACTAAATGAAAGATCAACTTGAAAGAAAATCAAGTATCTTGGAATCAGATTAACCAAAGAGGTGAAGGACCTATACAAGGAAAATTACAAAATACTACTTGAAGAAATAAAAGAGGAAAATAGGAAATGGAGACACATCCCCCTGCTCATGGACAGGGAAAATTAACATTATCAAAATGGCAGTACTGCCCAAAGCTCTATACAAATTTTATGCAGACCCAATCAGGATTCCCATGACATTTTTCAAAGGAATAGACACACACTTCTGAAATTCATATGGAATAATAAATTCCCCCACGAATAGCTAAAGCAATCCTTGGGAAAAAGAACACGGGTGGCATCACCTTCCCCAACTTCAAACTGTATTACAAAGCAGTAGTAATTAAAGCAGCATATTACTAGGCTAGAAAAAGACCTGCAGACCAATGGAACAGAGTGGAATATTCTATCACAGACCCCATATATATGACCACTTAATCTTTGACAAAGGAGCAAGAAATGTGAAGTGGAACAAGGAAAACCTCGTCAACAAGTGGTACTGGGAAAACTAGATAGCTACCTGCAAAAAAGTGAATTCTGATCTCTGTCTAATGCCAGGCACAAAAGTCAGATCAAAGTGGATTAAACACCTCAAAATCAAACATGAATCCATAAGGTACATAGAGGAAAATGTAGGCAGAACTCTCCATGACATTGAAGCTAGAAGCATCTTTAAAGACAAAACAGCACTGACCATGCTAGTGGAAGCAAACATAAACAAACAGGACTGCATCAAACTAAGAAGCTTCTGCACTTCTAAAGAAACAGTGACCAAAATACAGAAAAAGCCCACCGAATGGGACAGAATATTTACCCAATATCAATCAGATGTAGAACTTCTGAATTTCTTCTTCATCATAGTTGGATGTTGGTGCATAGATGACGAAGATAGAAACTGCTGCCAGTAAGCCATATCTATTCAAGCATAATCATTCCATTCGAGTTGTTAAGCATTTGAATAAGTAAATGCTCATGGCTATGTTCGTGTTGACAAGGACACCGACACCATCAATGCCTCTGTTGTCTCATGTTCTGAATAATAGTTCTTCTCCAGTGTCAAAAATGGCATGATGTGATTGATGCCTTCTCGTTTCTGTCAGACCAATGATGTTGTACCTGATGTTCTGCACTTGCACCATCAGATCCTCGATAGATGCTTCCAATGCCAGAGTATGTGTGTTGAAAGAATGACAGTCATTATTGTCCTTCTTGGTTTTCGCAGTCTAGTTCGTCCCTGAGATTTTATCAGACTCTCCTTTCGCATCCTTCTTAACACTGCCATATTGGGGGCTGTTTCGGTGTCAGGTGAATGAGGTCCATTGTTGTTACTGTTTGTGGCATATCAAATACACTACAGGTAGTATGCCAGGCTCTGCTGTGTGTGCAGGGTGCTCTAGGTAGCTTCTTAGTCTGTCCAAGATGGATGGAGGCTTTTAGGGTGGCCTCCAATCGCCCTTACAGGTGTTCCTATGGTTCACACCATATTTGAATCGCATAAAATATGGTTCGGAAATTATGGAAAATGGGTATTAAATGTCTTATGCTGCGTCTGGAAAGCAGCCTAGAGTGTGGCAGTGGCTGGGTAGTTGAGAAGTTCTACATGGAACTGAAGAAGTTCTATAAAGAGACCACACCTTCTACAAGATCATTGTCATTGATTTCAATGCTAAGATAGAAACGAGAAGGTCCCCAAAGAACTCCACATTAGGATCCATGACCTAGAATGGAATGAACAGGGTGAGAGACTGCCTGAGTTCATCATGTTGACCAAGACCATCCATGGTAACTCACAGTTGCAGAAGGTCGAATCTAAACATTGGACATGGAAGTCTCCCGGTGGACAGTTCCACAATGAAATTGATCACATCATATTTAAGTGATGGTTTTGCCTGACTGATGTCATTGTTGTCCCAAAATTCCAAACAGGATTGGACCACCATCGGCTTATGCTAAATTCTACTTCACAAAGTTTAAGTTTAAGAAGAGAACTCCCAGAATGACCACCAACTGGGAGCTCTTTAGCACTATTGCGGCAATGTGGGAAGATGCTGTTGTTGACAACATTGATGAAGAATAAAATTGATTGGTTCAGCACCTCCATGAATATGCAAAGAATGCCAAGAGTGGGAAAGCTACAGACAGATGCCTGTCTTCGGAAACTCTCAAGGTCATTAACCAACATTTTTGGCACAAGCTTCAGGCAATCATAAGCTAATGCCGAGCTCACAAAGCTGTGCAGAGAAGCAATAAAGGAAGACCTCAAAGAGAGAAGAGCAGCAGTGTTGGCCAATGTGGCAAAAGCCAGGAAAAGTATTTGCAATCCTCGCCTGTCCTTTGCCAACTACAAGACCAAGATGAATACCCTCTGATGTCCTGATGGATCTATCACATCTTGCAGAAGGAAAATGGAGAGGATTATTCACGACTTCTACTCGGATCTCTTTGACATCCACATCCAGCTGCCCACATACCAAATTGCGCAGGATGGATATGTCATTCCCAATGTCCTCCCTTCTGAAATTTGACACCCCATTTCTTCTGCTATAGCACCAGGTCCAGACAAGGTCTGACCCGAACACCTGAATAATCTGCTGCCAGTACTCATCAATACACTGGCTTGGCTCTTCACACACTACTTGTCTGAATGGAAGGTTCCATCCCAGTGGAAATCCAGCAGGACCGTTCTGTTGTAAAACAATGAAGACATCCATGACATCGGCAACTATTGCCGAATTTGCCTGTTGTCTGTTATCTACAAGTTATTCACTCTAGTCATCCTGAATAGAATAGGCAGAACACTAGATGAAGGATGACCATGCGAGCAAGCTGGGTTCCAAAAAAAAATTCAGCACGATTGGCCATATCCACACAGTGACCAATCTCACTGAAGCTGCATGAAAGTTCAAGATGCCGCTCTGTCTAACATTCCTCGATTTAAAGAAGTCTATTGAGACTGAAGCAGTCATTGAAGCCCTGGCCAAACAGGGCATTCAAAATCAGTACATCAAGATCCTCTTCGAGCTGTATCATGGATTCACCACCAGGATCTCACTATTCTAAGGAAGTGATCATTGATGTAAAGAGACAGGTGTGTCAGGGTAATACCATTTCACTGAAACTCTTCAGTGTCACCCTAGAGAACATCATGCAAGGACTGGAATGGGAAGGAATGGGAGTGAAGATAGATGGTCGGCAACTACACTATCTCCACTTCACTGATGACATGTTCTCATAACTCCAAACATTATCCAAACGGCACAAAGGCTGGCCAACTTCGACCAAGAGTGTGGAAAGGTCGGACTGCAGCTGAATCTCACAAAGGCAATGTTCATGAGAAACAAACTAGTTCCTGATGTTCCATTTGCTCTCAATGGAACGAACATCCCCAAATGCAGCAGTTATGTGTACCTAGGTCAAGAACTCAACATGATGAATGATTTGGCACCAGAACTGCACAGGAGGAAGAGAGCAGTGTGGAATGCCTTCAAGATCATCAAAGAAGTTGTTAAGAGGACAAAGAATCTCCGGCTCTGGGCACATATTTTTGACGTTCTTCTGCCATTCTTCTTGCACTACCATATGCCTCAGATACCTGGGCCCTATGAAAGCAGGATGAGAACACTATTTGGGTCTCCAAAAGAAGAATCAAAAGATCTTTGCTTGGTGTATCACGTTTCACTCAAGTGAGAGAAGGAATCTGGAGTTCCGACCTCCGTCGATGGTCAAGAATCAGGGACACTGTCTCATTTGCCAAGGCATCCAAAATCAGATGGGCTAGACACATAATGCAATTTAGAGATGACCACTGGACTAGATCTGTTACCGACTGGATTCCACGGGACATCAAAAGACCACATGACCACCCATATACAAGATGGTCAGACTTCATCAAAAACCTAAATGAACAGTTTGAAGCTCTTGTGTTCCAGGAGTCAGCAGTTGCTATTGAGCTACACTAGCACACACTAGCACGTGACAGGGATGAATGGAGATGTTACTGGTGCCTGCTTGAGCAAATCGAAGATCAAAGGCATGAGAAGTGACAAGTGACCCAATCTGATAAGGGATTAATATCCATGATATATAACACATTAGTACAATTGTGCAAGAAAAATACCTCCAACACCATCAAAAAAATGGGGAGAAGAAATGAATAGAAGTTTCCTCAAAAAAGAAATAAAATGGCCAAAAGGCACACGAAAAAATGCTGCACATGGCTAGCCATCGGGGAGATGCAAATCAAAACAACAATGTGATATCATCTCACACCACAGAGACTGGCGCACATTCTAAAGAACAAAGGCAACAAGTACTTGCGTGGATGTGGGGAAAAATGGACGCTCTTTCACTGTTGCTGGGAATGCTGGCTGGTCCAGTCTTTCTCTAAAACAATATGGACAGTCCTCCAAAAGCTAGAAATTGAGCTTCCGTATGACCCTGCAATACCACTTCTGGGAATATATCCAAAGGATGGAAAAAAGCACAGTAAAAATGACATCTGTACCTTTATGTTCATTGCAGCACTGTTCACAATAGCCAAAACCTGGAAACAACTCAAGTTCCCTAGAACAGATGACTGGGTAAAGACACTTTGGTACATCTACACAATGGAATACTATGAAGCTGTTAGGAGAGATAAAGTCATGAAATTTGCTTATAAATGGACAGACCATGGAGAGTGTCATGCTAAGCAAAATGAGTCAGAAAGATAGGGACAGAGATAGAAGGGCCGCACTCATTTGTGGAGTATAAAATAATGTAACATAAGGCTGACACGCAGTAGATACAAGGGCCAGAAAGTCTGCTCCTTAGCTGGGAGCCTGCCTCATGAGTGGAGGGGAGAAGGCAGCTGGAATAGAGAAGGGATCACTAGGAAAATGATGGCTGGATGAATCAGTCAGGAGGGGAGATATGTGCTGAAAGAAGATAATGGACCAAACATGATAAACTCTCAATATCTGTATTCCAAACCATGATGCCAAAAGTAGAGAGAGATTATGTCAAATATTGTCTGCCATGTAGGCTGGAGGAGGGTGTGCAAGGGGGCGTAAACCAGGGATATTGGTGGTGGAAAATGTGCACTTGTAGAGGGATGGCTGTTTGATCATTCTGTGATTATAACCCAAACATGGAAGTTTGTAACTACCTCACGGTGATTCAATAAAATTTTGTAAAAAAAGTTTGTGCTTGTCAACACCTAACCAGAGAGAGAGAACAAAAGGGAATTCCCTGCCATAGTGGCAGGGTGGGGTGGGGGGAGACGGGACTGGGAAGGGGGGGTGGGATGTTGGGTTTACTGGTGGTAGAGAATGGGCACTGGTGAAGGGATGGGTTATCAAACTTTGTAAGGGAGAAACATGAGCACAAAAATGTATAAATCTGTAACTGTACCCTCACGTTGACTCACTAATTAAAAATAAACTATTAATAAAAAAAAAAAAAGTTTGTGCTTGTAATAGCAATTGGTAAATTTGTTGCTAACTATACATGATTAGGAATATTATTCCAATTGAATCTGTGCATTTGTGCTAAAGGATGAGATATATTATTGTATAAGTTTAAGAAAGAAAATCTTTTAGGGTATTGAAACTTTATGACAGAGATTATCTGATTATGTTATATATTTTTAAAGAAATGAGATGAAGAATAATTCATAATAAATTATTATTTTGTATGCACATTTATCTACTTTGTTATCTATTGAAAGACATTTATTTATTTATTTATTTATTTATTTTTAGTGTGGGCTGGAGAGATAGCACAATGGTTAGGCTGTTTCTGTCAGCACCGGCTCCTTTGGGCCCATCTTGATGTCCCCCCCTCAGGCTTCTGGCCTTCTGGCCCGGGCACCCACCTCCTTCCACCTTGCCTCGCCGACCCCGGCCCATCCGGCGTCTTCCCTCACCTCCTCTGCTGGGCGCGCGTTGTGGTCCTCAAGGTCATGGTCGCACCTCCACCCTGCCCAAGTTACCTAGCCCGATCCGTCTTGGAGGTTTAAAGACCCTTCAGGGGTCTGTCCGTCTGCCTCAGGGTCGGGGGTGGATGGGCCCGTAGGGGAGCCCCGGCACCCCAGACCCCGTCCTAGCGTCCCTCTTCGTCCTGTTCCCCGGTGTCCATCTTCTTTTGCCTTGCACATGTCTGACCTGGGTTCAATTCCCTTGTCCCTCTCAGAGAGCCCGGCAAGGTACCAAGAGTATCCTGTCTGCATGGCAGAGCCTGGCAAGCTCCCCATGGCATATTCAATATGCCAAAAACAGTAATAACAAGTCTCACAATGGAGAAGTTACTGGTGCCCGCTTGAGCAAATAGATGAGCAACAGGATGACAGTGATACATTGATACAGTGATTTATTTTTAATTTTTTAATGAAACACATATATATGTATAATGAAAAACAATTATAGACTTACACACTTTCGTGATTATGTTTGTCATACAATGGTTGAATACCCATCCCTCTACCAGTGCCCATTCTCTACCACCAATATTCACAGTATATCTCCTGCCACCCCCATCCCCACACACACAACTCCTGCCACCCCCTTCCCCCAAGAGTCTGTAGCAGTCATATTCCCTTTTTCTCTCTCATTTGGGGATATATGGTTTGCAATACAGGTATTGTACTTAAGTGGCCACCATGTTCAGTCTATAGTCTACTTTAAGCACCCATCTCCCATCCCAAGAAAGCCCTCCGAGCATCCTTTGCTTGGTGGTCCTTTCTCTACCTCAGCTGCCTTTCCACCCAACATGTGAGTCTGGCTCCAAGCCATTGAGGAATCCTCTTGGTGAAAGACATTTAAATGTTGTATTTATGTAAAATATATTAATATAAGTAAAATATCAATATTTATCTTTTAGAATAAAATTAAAATATGTCATAGTATTGGCTCTCCCTTCATCATTAACACTTTATTTTACTTGAATTTCTGGTAAATATTTACTTATTTATTCATTTTTGAAGATTGAATCACACTGAGCAATGCTTATGATTTTCCTCATTTTCATTTACACTCATCTTTCATGTGATGGAGCTTTTATTTTCTGACCACACTCACTGGTACTCAGGGCTTACTCCTAGCTTTCTATTCAGCGATCATTCCTGGCAGGTCTTGGTGTACCATCTGAAGAGCCAGAAATTGAAACCAGTTTAGTTGCATGCAAGTCAAGCACTCTCCCCATTGGAGTATCTTTCTAGTCTCTAGTCATGAACTTCTTGACAAGGTCACAGTACATCTTGAAAAAAAATAGTCAAAATTCTCTCATTCATTTTGTCTACAAAACCTTGTTAATTTTCTAAAATTTTTAAAATTTATGAATGCTTTTGTTTTGGGCCATATCATGAGGTAGTCAGGGGCTTACTCCTGTCTCTGCTCAAGAATCACTCCTGGCAGGACTCCAGACACCATATGTTATGGGTGCTGTGTCAGATACAAGCAAGTTAAGTGCCTTACCACTCTATTATTTTTCTGACCCCAAATTCAAATTTATCTCTGGAGAAAATGTTTTGCTTTCATTCTTTTTGCTTCCATTTATTTGCATTTGAAATTAGTATATGCCCATTTATTTTGCCTCATAGATTTGTAGGCTGAACTTTTGTCTTTTCTATTACAGTCACCTTAAAAGTCAGTCTACTCAATCTTTAAAAAAGCAAAAGCAAAGCAGTATTTATTTTAATAGTGTGAAGGTATTTTTTTCCTATATCAAGAAATCATATATAAATGATTGTAGAAAATGTGGAATGTAATATTTTCTTTGGGGACATATTGAGGGATTTCAGTAGAAGAGTGGTCATTGTTTCATTTGAAAAGTGAATTCTTAAACTTTTAAAATTTATTATAGCAGCTGTGAACAGTAGATTGTGAGTAAAACAGATTCAATTTCAGTGCCTATAAAAATGAAAAATATTCCCAACCCCAGGCATACATATTTTCTTTGCAGTGTTTCATTGAAAGCTGATGTGTGTATGTGTGTTTGTGTGTGTGTGTGTGAGAGAGAGAGGGAGAGAGACAGAGACAGAGACAGAGAGTGAGAATAAAATAGTTACAATATCAAGAATATAAGACTGCAACCAATTTTAGGTGAATTTGTTTCTATGATTTTTTAATTTATTATGTATTTTATTATGTGCAAAATGAATCGGATATTACTAAGGGGCCAGTGAGATAGTACAGTGTGTAAGTACTATTGGTATATCACCATGAGTGATCCCCGAATGCAAAGCCAGAAGTAAGTCCTGAGCACCAAACCCAAAACAAACAATAAAATAGTTTAATCAAAGATAATTAATGGACTAATTTAATAATTCATGGGTACTACAAGACAGACTATAATTATAATTTCAGGATTTTATCATTTTATATTTATATATATAAAATCAAATACATTAAAAAATCAAATATATAAAACAAAGTTCCTGGAAGAGATTAATGTAGGATCTCCTACCCCTGTGCCAGGCTTTCTCCACCGGGGCCCCTCGAGGGGTGTGGGTTGAGTTTCCCGCCCCATCCCAAGCAGAGCCCAGGCAGCCAAAAACCTCCGGAACCCAGTCACAGCCAAGTTCAAGGCCATTCTCCACACGCTCAGACAAGCTTGACGCATGAAGGAACCGGCAGAGAAACCCAGGCATGCGGGACCTGGGGCTGAGATCTCCAAGCCTGCTCGGATCAGGACTGGGCCTCCTCCACCCAGACATCCATTTTCCAGTTGTTTGACAGTCACACCCACAAACTGCCCCTGGCACCATTTAGTCCTATCAATGGCCAAGATCCCAGAGACTATATAAAACAAAGCTCTTATAGTCTAGCCCACTGGTGTGCCTAAAGCAGAACACATGTGTTTGGTTTTAACATAATTGCTTTTATTGTCTAATATACATTCTCTCTCCCTCTAGGAGAGCCTGGCAAGCTGCTGAGAGTATCCCGCCCGTATGGAAGAACCTAGCAAGCTCCCTGTGTATTCGATATGCCAAATACAGTAACAATAACAGGTCTTATTCCTCTAACCCTGAAAGAGCCTCCAATCATTGGGAAAGATGAGTAAGGAAAGGCTGCTAGAATCTTAGGGCTGTAATGAATGGAGGCATCACTGGTGCCCGGTCAAGAAAATCGATGAACAGGACGACAGTGCTGCAGTGCTACTTTGATGATCATATGTAAATAAATAATAGACAGAGGATTGCTTTCCCCCCCATATTCTTAATGTGCTTTACCATAGATGTGGGCTAGAAAAATAGTATAGCAGAAAAGGTGTTTATATTTCACATGACCTGCCTGGGTTCAATCTCCAATACCGTATATTAGCTACCTTGCTGTGACAGAAATGATTCCTGTGTATAGATTCAGGGACAAGGCCTGAAAATAGCTGGTTGTGGCCAAAAAGTTAGTATAGAAGAGGGTATTTGCCTTACACATGTCTGGCTTGGTTTCAATTTCCAGCACCACATATTGTCTGCCCTGTACTGCCAGGGGTGATTCCTGAACTTAGAGCCAGGGACAATACCTGAAAACAGTTGGGTGTAAATCAAAGCACTACTCCAAGAAAAACCAGTTCCAAGTGCTTTTTAATAGAATTCTTTTTATAACATTAATTTTCCTAAAACATATTTTATAGTTTATATCTATGTATTAACTTCCATACATTTCAAAATATGCCCCATCTCTGGGCACATAGTTAACAATTGCTGAATGAATCTGAAGAAATACAATATGGCAATAAGTCACTACAAATATGTGAAGACAAGCAATCAGGCAGGAAAATATCAAGACATTATTTTCAGGGTAATACTGTTAAGACTTAGGCAAGAACATTTAGCAATAGCAGTTTCATCTCAGAAGTCACGAGTGGCATAAATATCTTAGATCACTAGAAGAGTTACCATATTAGAAGCAAAAGTAATGAATAGATTATCTAGTTAGCACATTTTTAGATGAGAAAATTAAATTTGAAAAGTTATACAGAAGAATGCAAGGTCATATAGCTAATTATTGACTATTCCAGGTGATTATTCACAGCTCCTGATTTCTTTCTCCTTTAAGTTATAAAACAATGACATTACCTTAAAATTTAAATATGATTTTTTCACATTGAGGAGGTGGAGAATGATGCAATTAAATTCACAATCATCTATAGATTGCTTTCTAGCATAGTTACAACTTGATAGGAACATCTACAAGAAATATTACAGATTAAATTTTCAATTTCTCATCCTGTGATTCTTTCTTATTCAAAATCATTTTTTACTTTGAAAAGTAGTTTATTATTACATATACACTAGCCATGACTGACTAAACCCCGAGGAAAGCAAAAATTTCTGAAGGTGTAAAAATATATCAATAAACATGTAGTAAAACATAACAAAATGATACTTATTAAAGAAATGTGAAGTACTTATTCTAACTCCACTAAACGTAAATCCAATCTAGAAAATGGAGCAAAAAAAATAAATTTTTGGTGAAAAGAGATCCTATTAGATAGTTTTATCAAAAAATGCACAGTAATATGCTAATAATATATTGAATATGATAAAGCATGAAATTGTGATAATTCTTATATTCTTATCAAAATTTAAATACAAATTAAAAATATGCAATGACTAAGACTTTATTCGTTGATGTTGGAGCATTATTATCTAATTTTAATTTGATTTATTTTTCCTTTTCATTATGTATTGTTATTTTTCATAATGTCTTTTCTGAAAGATAAAATTAAGTGAAGGTACCAAAACCATGTTTTCTTAATATATAGATGCAGCAGGAAATAAGTGAAAAGAGACAGTTCTTAGTTTTGATGTTTAAAATAGAGTCTGTTGACCTAAGATATAATCTTTTTTGAGATGTGATAATAGAAATATCATTTTTCTCATCAGACAAAAATATGTCTCAGGCTTAATGGAGAAAAAGCAATGCTGAAATATTTGTTATTGTTTGAACTATACACCTCAAAACTCAAATGCTGAAATCTTAAACCCTAGCATTTGAGAATCTGAAACTTATTGGAATAAGAGCGTCAAAGAAATAATTTTTGAGGTCCTATGAACAGGTCCTAATGAGATGTGATTTGTACCTTTTCAGGGTACTGACTAGAACACACATATGCATGAGAAAAGACCATTTGAAGACATGTAGAATTTTTTAAAAAATATTCATCCAGTTCCCAAGGAGAGTACAAGCATCAGAAACAAACTCTGGTCTTCAGAAGTTTGAGAAAATAAATTTTATCAGTTAAGCTCCCTAGATTGTGGTAGTTCATATGGAAAGCTTACAAAACAGTAAGATGCTCCTGTGGGTCTTGTAATAGAATGAGTATTCTGTTGGGAGAAAAGCCCCTTTTGGTCTGCTTTGAAATGCCATACTAGTCCTTGGGATCTAGCCTGGGCGGATGTTCCCAGAGCATTCAGAAGCCTGTTGCATGTATATTTATGATCACAGGTCAATGCGGTCCTGGGATAGGGTGTGTTCAGCAGATGTGTGGGTGACAGCCTATCCATTATGATCACAAAGGAAGAATGTAACCCTATCTATAGAACTAGAATGAAACAATGTAATCCTGCCTATAGTACTGAGATGAAACACATGTTTGTTCTAACCACTGTGACTATGTGACTGTCCGCCTATATAAACCTCATTGTTTGCGCAATAAATCGGAACCGTGTGATGAGACCCTCATCGTGCTTGTGTGCTAATTTTTCACTTCTCAGTTGTTGTGGATGTGGTGGCATAGGATCGCGCTTTTCCCTCGGACCCCGCTCTCTGCAGGAGAGAAGCTCAGTCCTGTCCTCAGGACTCTGAACGGCGGCCCCTTGCTGGACTAGGGAGCACACTGTAAAGAGTCCAGAAGAAGATCCCAACAGTATTCCATTCTGCTATCCTCTCACCTATGTTAGCCCCATTGGTAAAAAGATTTTGACATTCAAAGAAATGCCTCACACTCCTTTTAGAGAGGATAGATACACAAATTTTGAAGTCCACAATTCAATCTTAGTCTAATCTGACTATCACTGTCATTGTTATCCCGTTTGCTCATCGATTTGTTTCAGCGGGCACCAGTAATGTCTCTCACTGTGAGACTTATTTGTTACTTTTTTTGGCATATCCAATATGCCACGGGTAGCTTGCCAGGCTCTGCTGTGGTTGGCAGATACTCTCGGTATTGTGCTGGGCACTCCGAGAGGGGCAGAGGAATCGAACATGGATTGGCCATGTGAAAGGCCAACGCCCTACTTCTGTGCTATCGCTCCAGCTCTAATATGAATAAGTGGTTATTTCTGTTGCTTCTCAGTAAGCATAGATACTATTTAGAAAATAGCTGGTAAATAAGAAATGTGTCTTTTTTAGCGATTACTAGTGAACCTGTAGAATCCTAAAGCGTACCTTAAATTTTCAGTGTTAGCACAAAAGCTGATTTTCCTGCTCTGGTGGGTTAGTCAGAATTGTATGAAAGATTTTTATACAAAACTTGGAAGATTGAAAGTTATTTTATATTACAGAAAAGGTAGATGGTACCAGGTCCCTTCCCAGATATTCAGACCACCTCTCCCTTGAACGATGACCAGGTTCTGTCCCTGATGTTGCCCGGTCGGTGAATGACTTCCCTGTCCAGTCCCATGCAGTCTACTCGCCTCCCATGAATGATGGCCAGGTCCTGTCCCTGCGTTGCTCTCTATCCAGTGTATGCTTTCCTCCATCTCCAGCCATAGTCTTATATGTTGCTTATGTATTGTCATACTGTCATAGGGTCTCCTAGCTGTCCCCCGGAAGTTCCTGTGTTCTAGTCCTGGTTTTTCTACTCTCCGACCAGGAACATATACACATGAGTGAGAATCCCGTGCTCAGTACTTTGTCACTTTGTTACTACGTGGGCATCTGAGCCCTGCCTGTACCTGCCCCTAATCTGGCCCTGGATGATACTGGGCCACATGTCAAGGTGTACCACCCTACCTGCTCCGGAGAGAGAGGAGTCCAGAGAGCTTCAAAGAAAAGAGAGGGATGTGGTGGTGGGGCCATGGGAGCTTCTTTTATCTGCTGCCATAGCCCACCTGCTCCATCCCATTCTACGTTCTGATTGGCTACCTGTTCCATGGGTAGAGATTTCTGGCGCTCCACACTTCAGCGCCTACCGTATCAGTCAAGATTTTCCATTAAGATGGAGTAGATACAGAAAGCAAACACTAAGCTAGACACATGTGAAAAGTATTCTGTGTCAGGTCCGTATCTAGAATAAAAGGATAAAGGGGAGGAAAGAAAGGGGCAGAAATAGCTAGAAAAAATAAAATCTCAGAAACACAGACAATCGTCATTCTACTCTTAATCCGTGAGAAGAAGCAAGGCTGAGGTGCTAAGGACCATCACAAACAAAATAATTTTAGTGAGCCGCAATATTCAATGTTGCCGATAAGCAAGGAGTGAGAATTATCAGTGACTTTACAGTAAAGTCTGCCATTGGATTTGAGATTTATAAGTGTATTTGAGTCCCAATTGAAAAAATAAAAAGTAAAATAATAGAACAAAGATATAGATCAAAGTGCTGTCATATATATTTTGTAGATGGAAGGTCCAAGTTCAATTCCTGGTACATCATAATACCCCAGAGTCCCTAGAAGTTCCTGCTAGCACTATGCTGTATCACTTTTATCACTTGTCATCTCATTGTTCATTGATTTGCATGAGTGGGTGGAAGTAACATCTTCATTTGTCCCTGTCGTGTGCTAGTATAGCCCAATAGCTTCTGCTCACTCCAAGAGCAAAAAAGAACATCAAACCATTCGTTCAGGGTCTTGACAAAGAAGTCCAACCAACTTGTAGGTGAGCAACCAGGAGTTCTTTTGACTTCCCATAGAATCCACTCAGTAACAGCTCTAGTACAGCGATCATCTCCAAATCACATTACATGTCCCGCCCATCTGATTTTTAACACCTTGGCAAACGAGGCAGTGTTCCTGATCCTCAATTGTTGACGGAGGTCAGAACTCCGATTCCTTCTCTCACTTGAGTGAAACGTGATATTCCAAGCATAGCTTTTTTGATTCCTCTTTGGGAGATCCGAATAGCGTTCTCATCCTGTTTTCATAGGACCCAGGTCTCTGAGGTGTATGTTAGTGCAGGAAGAATGATAGAGTCGAAAAGATCTGCCCAGAACCGGAGGTTCTTCATTCTTTTAACAACTTCTTCGATGCTCTTGAAGGCATATGCTGGGAGTAGTCTCTATAACACTGCCGATGTGATCTCAGAATAAAGGAATACTTTAACTTTCTTATTGAGACTAAAAACGGACATGTGTTTTTTGATAAAGGATTCCAAGGAGAGAAAAAAAAAAGACAAGATTTTCAGGATTTCAAATGTATTTGAAAGTCAGTCATTCCCGTCATTTGATGAACTGAAATTTTCCTTGGTTCTTCCCACCCACACATTTTTTTCAATTTTTTTTCTTCTTTAAAATAGTGAGTTGTCCTTATAGAGAGTGGCAAAGAACTTTAAACTAGCCTGGGAAGAATTTGAAATTTCATTTTGATTTAATCGAAGGTGTGGTGCCAGACAACCATTCTGGTTCTACCTTTACAAAGAAAATTTCACTTAGATGTCCTGGATTTTATCAAAATGAATAAATTGGTTGAATTAGTGATTTTCACTTTTTAGTCCCTAGAAAGTCAAAGATCTTCAGATGTTGAAATAGAGCTATGGGAAAAGAGGATAGAAGGAGATTGTCCATTTCTGGTTTTACCATATCCAAAGTAGCAACAATTTATAATTTTTATTCATTGTCTTCCTCATCATAAACCCTTACATATTGAATATAAATTTCATATTTAATTTTATTATAATAAAGTGTAATTAATTTTATAGAAAAATTAATATATAATGATGTAACTGTCACTGTCATCCCGTTGTTCATCGATTTGTTCGAACGGGCACCAGTAATGTCTCTCATTGAGAGACTTATTGTTACTGTTTTTGGCATATCCAATATGCCACAGGTAGCTTGCCAGGCTCTGCCCTGCGGGCTCCATACTCTCGATAGCTTGCCAGGCTCTCCGAGAGGGATATAATGATGTAAAGGTGAAAATACAAATCACAAGATTCTAACAAACATAATCAGTTATTTTACTATATTTCTGTTATTGCTATTTAATCATTTTTCTTAGTATGTTTTTACTTGCATTTATGATTTATAATGACAGAGGCATGATTTACATACCATTTGTTTCTGACTTAATAGTGACTGCATAATATTTCTGTGCATTGACATAGACACAACTATCTCCATACTACTAGGTATCTAAGTTAGTTCTATTTGGAAAATGTTTCAAAAACCCATCATTTTCTAAAATACTTGTATGCACATTTTTTAAATAAATTCCTGAACTTTAGTTGATTAGTGAATAGATTTAGGGCAGAGTTTGTCTATATAGCTTATATTCTAAAAATACAACAATTTGCATTCTACTATTAGTTAGTGATAACATCTGATTCAACGAATCCATGCTAGGTATTTATCTAAGGATTGGAAAGCACTAATTGAAAGAAATATATGTGCTCTCATTATTATGGAACATTGTTTATAGTAGCAAAGAATAGAAGAAATATAAGAAGAAATATAAAAGCTCATTATAGATGAGCATATAAAGATCACTGTCAATGACACTGTCATCTCGTTGTTCATTGATTTATTTACTCAATGAACAACCAGTAACATCTCTATTCCTCCCAGATATGAAATTTTAGCAGCCTCTCCTTACTCGCATTTCCCAATGATTGGAAGTGCTTTAGTGTCAGGGGAATGAAGAGAATGAGACCTACCATTACTGTTTTTGGCATAGTGAATATGCCATGGGTAGCTTGCCAGGTTCTGCCCATGAGGGCAGTATACTCTAAGTTGCTTGCCGGGCTCTCCGAGAGGTGTGTGTGTGTGTGTGTGTTTGTGTGTGTGTATATATATATATATATATACATATATATATGTGTGTGTGTGTGTGTGTGTGTGTATGTATATTTGTTGCCTACTGTCTGAACTCCATCAAATATGGTATGATAATTATAGAAAATGGGTAGAAAATGCGTGGTGGCAGTTGGGTAGTGGAGGTCAGCTGCTGGGGCTGGATCCCTTGGGTCGAGGAGGGTTCTCACCCGCTCCCTTCTGGGGTGCCCCTAGTGAAAACAGCTTGGCGTGGAGTCCCAGTATATAAAGATGGAATATATATATATATATATATATTATGTTTGTATATGTTTATATATGTATATATAATTTTGGTAAAATGTGTTTTTACCAAATATTTACAAAGATGAAAATCTGAAGATGATTACACTTTGCGATGTCAAATAGAAAAAGACATGTTACAAACCTTTGCTCACATGTGGTAAAGAAACAAAACAAGTGAGCAAACAAAGTCTTACATGCTATCAACAAGTTAGTAGTTACCAGAAGAGAAAAGAGAAGAATGTAGGTAATTTGGGTGAAAGTGATCAAGTGTACAGTGAGAGATAGAAATTAGGCTTTTAATGACAAGACATTATCTACTGTACAGTTGTTGTGTAAGTCTCTATACTTGATGCTTGTTAGAAATCAACTTTAAATTGAGAATGTTTTTCAATTAAAGATACAGGGCACTACTATGATGTACTTAATATGATTCAGAGTTTCACACATAATCTCATGATATCTCTAACCTCAAGGTGTGCATATCTTCAGTGATAATTTTAATATTATCTACTGACATTTTCCAAGGAATACTCTGGAGAATATTATATTATATTATATTACATTATATTACAAGAAGTATAGAGCATCGAAGAAGTCGTTAAGAGGACAAAGAACCCTCAGCTCTGGGCACATCTTTTCGACTCCACTGTTCTTTCTGCACTAACATATGCCTCAGAGATCTGGACCCTATGAAAACAGGATGAGAACACTATTTGGGTCTTCCAAAAAGGAATAGAAAGAGCTATGCTTGGAATATCACATTTCACTCAAATGAGAGAAGGAATCCAGAGTTCTGACCTCCTGTGATGATCGAGGATCAGGGACGCTGTCTCATTTGCCAAAGCGTCGAAAATCAGATGGGCCTAACATGTAATGTGATTTGGAGACCACTACTGGACTAGAGCTGTTACTGACTGGATTCCACAGGATGTCAAAAGAACACGTGGCTGCCCACCTACAAGATGGTCAGACTTCTTCGTCAAGACCCTGAACAAATGGTATGAGGCTCTTCGTGTTCATGGAGTGAGCAGATGCCATTGGGCTACACCAGCACGCAGCAGGGACAAATGGAGATGTTACTGGCGCCTGCTCGAGCAAATCGATGAGCAATGGAATGACAAGGGATAGAAGTGATTATATTACATATAAGACATAATATTATATATTGTATTATTTGATTTATTTTATTGGGGGGCCACACCCAGCAATGCTCATGACTTACTCCTGGCTTTACACTCCAGGAATCATTTCTGGAAGTGCTTGTGGGACCACATTGGATGCTAGGGACTGAACTCAGAGCAAGTGCTGTTTTGGCCACAAGAATTCTGCTTAGCCTAGCCTAGCTTACTCCTGAAATATTTCATCAGAAAATTTCCTTTGTGTTTCTATACAACTCTGAAATTATTTGGTCTCACTTAAACCAGATTTGAGAAATTACCTCTCTATAAGACTGAAAGGCAGAGTCAGGGATGTGGTCCAGTGCTTTGCCAGTTGTTTTGTATGTGAAAGGCCATGGGATTGGTTCATAGTACCCGCCCCCTTCAAAAAAGAGAAATAATTGGGTGCCAATTCACATTACAAAATGTAATCTCAAGTATTGTTTCTCACAGTCATTTTTTAAAATATTTTTTGAAATGTTCAAGAAATTTTCATGAAATTGCAGTTTCAAGAATATGTTTTGGAATAATAGTGAGTTCTGTGTTGAAATATTGAATGCAATCAAAGTAAAGAGAAAGTAAAGTGAAATTTATCAGCTACACAGGCGGGGTGGGGGGCTAGAGGGTAGGGGGGTGAGGGGAGAGGTTTACTGTGGTTCTTGGTGGTGGAATATGTGCACTGGTGAGGGATGTGTGTTTGAGCATTGTGTAACTGAGACTTAAGCCTGAAAGCTTTGTAACTTTCCACATGGTGATTCAATTAAAAAAATATGTTTTGATGAACTCTTCAAACATAGCTCTTTGCAGTTAAATTAACTTTGTGTGTGTGTGAAAAAAAAAGGGGGGTTCTGTGCAGACATCCCTGATTGTAAAGGAAGTTGGAGCTTCATCTTGGGAACCATTATTTGATGAGTAAGAAATTCTTCAGAGCACATATTTTTTCTTAAATTTTCTTGCCAAGTACTTGTTGGTGTAGGAAAAGGTTAGGTTGTTCTGACTTGTGTTTATTTATAATCTGGTTTTGCTTTTTCATTATTCACTCTCACTAAATGTTTGTAGAACTTTGTTGTCACAAATTGGTACTTGGAAAATTCTAAACTACTTTTTATATTTTCTTAGCTTTTTCAGGTCAAGAATATTTATTTTGTTTTATCTTAGAATACTGTTTTTGTTTCCAATCTTCATTGTTTCAGATCTTTAGATACTTATGTTCAGAGTTCATTTTTTTCCATTATATTTATTAGAACTTCTTACTCATATTTTTCTTTTACTCTTTCCTTCTATGTCCAAAGAAAAGGAAAACTTCTAAATATTACTTCTTCATAATTACTCCAGAGGCATTTCAAACCTTATGGCTCCAGGGCAGCACTTAATTCTCACTATCAAGTGTTTGCATGTTAATTTTTTTCTTTCTACCTTCGTTTTCTCTTGGTACGTGTCAACTTTTCACTTTGGAAAAATTAAATCTGTATATTCTTTATCCTCTATCTTTTGTTCTTTATAAATTGAGAACATTTTCTTTCTAGTAAGGACAAAAATATACTGTTTTGTGTGCTCATTTTTCAAGAAATTACATAGCTATTATATTTCACTATGAATGTGATGCCACCATCTATAAAATGCATTATTTGTTGTAATACAGATCACTGTATCATTGTCATCCAGTTGCTCATCGATTTGCTCAAGCGGGCACCAGTAACATCTCCATTTTGAGACTTGTTACTGCTTTTGTATCAAAGTTCTTAACATAATGACTGTCCTATGAATTCAAATTTCAAACCTGTTTAAATATGTAATGTATATTAGCATAAAATGGTATTCCTCTGAGACTTCGATATTATTCACAATTGTTCCTTTACTTTTTAAAAATTATTTGTTGTTTTCACTTTTGTGATTTTGAAAAAAAATTAATAGGGACTCTGCTTAACAAAAGAATACATGGCTCATCCTTTACTCCCTTCCCAGCTAGTGCCAATGCTCAATGATTAAAATGATCATACTTTTTATTTCTGGATCTTCATACCTAACTATTCTGTTCAATAATAATTCAAGCTTGAGTTTTTCCTATAGCATCTTACAGTGCCTTCCAGGACACTTTATTTAAAAGAATACCCATATATCACTTTCTTAATACGGGCTTTTCTAACTACCCAATTCAAGTGTCAATTATCTTTGTTAAAGAAACTCTAAATTTAGCCTCTGCCCATTTTTTCACATATGCCTTGCCTTATTTTACTATTTATTCCTAAGGGAATGTTAAATTCCAGCATCTAATCTACTGTTTATCGCTGTATTTCCTATCCATAAAGGCAAGCATTTAACTCCTACTCAATAAGTAGTTTTCCTGGAAATAAAATGAATGACACATACAGTTATCACTGTTATCACTTTTTCTGGAAGAAAACAGAGACATAGAATTGCAATGGACAATTAAACTGAGACCTCAGCTGTTTGAGGGCGTGATCTCCAGGGTCCCATGGGGCTAAGGTAGTGAAGGAGAGGGACTGGCCCATCCCTATCCCTTGAGGCCTGGAGTTTGTCGTCACTGAACCCGAGTACCTGTTCTTCTCACTGGGTTCTGGAAGTTGGCGGTCCCCAGGGTGTTTGGGGGCCATGGAGGGATGATGGCTGGCCCCGTCTGAGGCACCCTAGTGAAGGTAGCCTGGCTTAAAGTCTGGAGGCATCTCTGAAGCAAGCTATTTGGTATGAGATTCTTTTGTGTGTCTCTGTATTGTGGCCCTTGTTTCCATCTTTTCCAGAGAAATTAACTATTGGCATATGCACTGCAGGGTGCATCAGCTCTCCCAAACCGCATCACACCTTTAGCCCTACCTGTGGCTTTTGATCTTTTTTGAGATTTATAGGTCTCTGAAAAATGGTCAATAAATGAGCTTGTGTAGCTGAGCCAGAGGTGGTCTATAGGTATGATGCCCAAGGACCTAACTTTTGGCTATTTAATTTCTTTGTAAACTTGGCCTCCAAGTTGTAGGGTCCAGCCAAAGGAACAGCGGCAATCTTGGCATACCTGGAAGTTTGAAGGCAACATCAGGTTTCTGATGAACTCACCCTGCAGATATAGGTTGACCTGCTGAGGGTACCATACCCCCGGCAGCAAATAATTTTAATCAAAATTAAAAGCTTATGTGTTACTGCATGATTTTCATGTCATTGAATGAAGTT
Organism: Sorex araneus; assembly: GCF_027595985.1. Lineage (NCBI taxonomy): Eukaryota > Metazoa > Chordata > Mammalia > Eulipotyphla > Soricidae > Sorex > Sorex araneus. The sequence goes on from NC_073304.1 coordinate 56,886,062, forward strand.
TTTCTCCAAAATTAAAAACAGAATTACCTCATTTTATTCATCTCAGTTTTGTCTATATTATGATTTTTTTCCCCCTTCCATCTGTTTGTTGTTGCAATGTCCAGGGACTGATTGAATATCCAGGGTTGTAGTGCCCCATATACTTGGTTGCAGTGTACTGGAGAACACAACTTCTGGCAAGAAGCATCATAATAGTGATGCAGAGATTGCACTTGGTGATGTGTGTACTGGGGATTGAAATTGCAATTCCACGTCAGCAAGGCAGGTATTCCATCACTAAACCACTTCCCAGGGTTGAAAAGTTGATATTTTATTTATGTGTCAGGATATGAATTCACACCTCATGAAATAATATTCTAAACAATTACCAGGTCACTGACTTTGATATAATTTCCGCAAAACTGCATTCTGTAAAGAGTTGCATTTACTGCTATAAAAAATTGGTTATCTTGCTTTAATAAAGACACAGTAATCTTGCTTTAAGAAAGAAACTTATCTAAGTACTAGATCTCATGAGTCAGTGGAAATTTTTTATATAAACCAAAGGAAATTGCTAATACCAACTTTATAATTGAAATTTCATACTCTTGGAAGATGGTTGCAATTAAATAAAATGATTTTGGAGTCTTTGAAAAAAACTATGCTGATATGTAGCTTAGCATGGAATTAGTAGTTCAATTTTATCTTGAAGTCTGTAATGTTACTAATTCTCTTCAGTCATTAAAAACAAATTTTGTTATACTGTTCTTTTTACTGGGTATAAAATTATAGGAGTTTCCTTTGTCCTATGATTCTTTTAAATATCACAATTTATTTCTCTTTGGTTTATGTATTTAAATATTTTTGTATATCTACTACATGAGCATTACCTGTTCTATGCTCAAGTTTCTGAATAATATAATTTTGTTCTAAAATTATAATTCATCTAAAATACATATTTTACAAAAAGCGTATCGTTAAACATATATATATATATGCAGATACACAATTATAATCAGTGGTAATCTTTCACAAGTGCCAAATATAGATTTTAGTGTGAATATACTTTTTGATTCTTATAATAATAAAAATGTAGATAATTAAATATGCAAATGCTAAAAGCATTTTTAACATCACAATATTTTCTTGGCTATCAAAATAGTTTAAATATTTACATGTCCCAAATGTTCATTGGTGTGTAAATGAATTAATAAAAATTGTAAATATGAATATATGTGTATATGTGTATTCACATAAGCACATAGTGTAAGATATTACAGAAAACATTTATCACAGTCATTTTAACATATATATGATTATATATTCATCCACAAAATAGAAAGAAGTCTTGCCATTTTTGATATCACGGATCAATCTATGTTAAGTGAAATTTTAGACAGACAAATATTGTATGATTTCATGTATATTTGAAATATTGATGAAAACAAAGATAGAAAGGTACAGGGCAGAGATTGGTCTTTGCCAGAAGTGGGAGGTGAGAATAAGCAAATGGGCAAAGCATGTTGAAATATCTAAACCTGCAACTTTAGAATAAGTAAGCTATGAAAAAGTAACCATACCGTGGTGACTATAGTTAATAATATTCTATTGTATCTTTTTGCATATCTGAAATATTTGTGTATTTTGCATATTTGAATGATGTATACCTTCCTTAAAAGTTATAGCACAAGGAAATAATTTCTAATTATAGTGCTAAATTCTAGAATAACTTAGTTATCACATTGTAATTTATACAGATATAAAATTATTGTATACTTGAAACAAACACTTTTATGCCAATTATAACTAGATACAACAAGATAAACATTTCTGAAAAAACATACAAAGTTCTCTAAGAAAATAAGTTGTTTGTTATATAATTTATAAACTTTCATGCTAATTATTGAAATTAATGTCTACATAATTGTCAAATGAAAATATATAAAGAAATATAGAATAATTAGACCTTATAGAAAGTTTACACATTAAAATCTCATTTATTGCTCATGGTTTAACTTATCATAAAAGAAGCTAATTCTAACATCATTATGCTGCCATATTTCAGAAATTCCTTGCTTCAAACTTATTTCCACTAATCCATGTACTTTTTGGAAAGCTGTAAATTTTTATCTACAATCACAACACATCATAAAATGCCATCAACCCTGACAAAGGCCAAAATTAAAATTATAATAGATATTATGTGAGTGTCAAGCACAAATCAGGATTTATTTCACTTTATAGTAAGCAGAGACAGCTTTAAGGGGAAGGGAGAAGAAAACCATTAAGACTTTATGTCTTCATCTGTGTGGGAAGAAGTTTTGAAGAATAAGGTTAGCTCTTGAGAAGATAAGGGAGGAGTTTTTGTATAGAATGGAACCTAATATACTAGCTTTGAGTGTTCACTAACACCAAAGCATAACGCTTCCTTTGCAGTGGCATGATCTTTAGGTTTTACTCTCAGTCATTGAGCCACTCTTGCTGAATTAATAGCAAACTGCTGTTCAAAGGTTTAGATAAAGGTTTAGATGGTTTCACCGAAAGTAGCACAAACAAAAAAAATGACCCATTTTTTCCCTTTTTCCTTTAGCAGGGTTTTAAAAAAATGTTTGATATCTTTGAGAGAATATGATATCGTCTCCAGGCTTTGAGTTACAAGTTATCTGTCTCTGTAGCATTGCAGTCTACTGACCCCAAGCTTAAAAGTTGGGAAAGAAATCTGAAAAGTTTTAAAATTGAGAAATGTGGAAAAATAAAAGATTTGGGCCAAAACTGAAATTACTAATCTTGTCACCTACTATATTTAGTTTTAGATAGTGATATATGTCTTTTACCATATTCTGCAAAGCATTTTTGACAGTAAAAGCAAAATCTTATTCAAAAGTAAATATATGGAAATAAGGGGGAAAATTTAAAAGGTATAGGTTTTCAGTTTTATATAGATGTATTATATGGTTATTTAAAAGTTGTAAAGAAAAACTGTTTACCTGAAAAATTATTGGCCTGACATTATGGCATGCCCAGAATTATTTTTCTCCTGGTGGAGAAAATACACAAGTGGCAATATTAAAATTCTCTTTTAGGTCATTAAATACCCTAAGGGCTTCATGAAAGCATTAACTGTCATTCATTCTCTTTGTTTTCAATCATGCTAGTCCATTTGTTGTTTTTTTTAGGGGGGTGGGGTGGGATGGTTGGAGTGTTAGGCTGCCTCTAGGGATGCTCAGATGCTATTCTTGGATCTGTGCTTGGGGGTGACTCCTGACAATGCTCATAATCATTTTTGGTGCTAATAATCACTGACTGCACACAAGTAAAGAGTCTTCATCCCTGTACTATCTCTCCAGTCCTATCATGCTAGTATTATGAGCTTACAGTAGCAATTTAGTTATAGTAATTTCCTCTTCTTGCCCACTAGGGAATTAGCCCTGATTGAGTATACATTTTCATATTTATATGCCTAGAAATTTTTAAATCTTATTTCAATGACATTATTTTCCAACATAGACATGTAATAATTTAGTCAGAAGATTCTTTGTCATTTAATAACTTTTGCTTGATTGATCTTTTATTTATCCCTACTTTCCACTAAATTTTTCATATTATTTAATATTTGCAGACATTTTAACCTTTCTTTTAAAAAAGTGGTAATTTATTCACGATGTTTTCTAATGCACTCAAATAAAAATATTTATTATTTATTTATGGGTTGGGGATCACATTTAGTGGTGCTCAGAGATTTATCTGGACTCAGTAGTTAAGAGCAACTTACAGCAAAGTTTGAGGGAGTTTAGTGCTTGGGGATCAAACCCGGGGCTCTTGCATCTTCCCTTTGAGCTGTGTTCTCAGTCAAAACCATTTTGTTTTTATTTTTTCAAAATCCCAAGTGGTCTTAGGATACCTGAGGACTCTCCTGGAGTTTCTCAGTCAACTGGCTTGGTAGTTCCTAGGCCCCAGAGGATGTGATTCTTTTTGTTTTTTGTTTTTTTTTTTCTTTTCTGGTAATATTCAGCAGTGCTAAGAGCTTGTTTCTGACTTTAAACTCCGGATCACTCCTACGCTCAGGGATCACTACTGGTGATGCTCAGGAGACTATACAGGATGCTGGCGATAAAACCCAGGTTGGCCACATGCAAGGTAAGCACTCCACCCTCTGTATTATTGCTGCACACCCTATAATGTAGTTTGCTTCAGGCGTAGTATTGCTGGGACCACTTAGGCAACTCCAGTGGTGCTTGAGGACTTCCAGGGCTGTATTCAATAAAGATTGAGGTACTGTATGTGCCAGGGATAACAGAAGTTGAGGGCCTGAACAATAATATAGTGAATAGGGCATTTGCTTTGTTGCAGCATATTCAGGTTTGATCCCCAGGCTCCAGCAGAATCCAACATTGCGAGGTATGGCCCAAAATTCACCCTCATGCCCTCATCAAATACACTATCACTATCACTATCATCCTATTGATCATTGATTTGCTTGTCTCCATTCGCTCTAGCCCTGAGAATTTATAAGCCTCTCTTTACTTCTCTTTTTCATGGTGCCAAAAGAGAGGCTCTTTCAGGGTCAGGAGAATCAGATCCATCACTGTTACTGGTTTTGGCACATTAATAGGCCACAGGGAGTTTGAAAGACTCTCCATAGGATGAAGGAAACTTTCCATAGCCTGCCAGGTTCTCCGAGAGGGAGAACTAGGCTATGAAATGCTTCCGGGAGCTTGGTTTTATAGTCTCTGAATGTTGGCCTGTGATGGGATTACACTGTGCTGGGGGCAGTTTCTGAGTGTGACTCTCTAGCTACTAGAAAATGGGGCCTCTGGGCGGAAGAGGCCCAGTTCCGAACCGAGCAGGCTTGGAGATATCAGCCCCAGGTTCTGCACACCTGGGTTCCTCCTCAAATATAAAAACAACAAAAAACCCTTAACAAACTAGAGTTGGCCACATGCAAAATATGAGCATTAACTTCTGTACTATCCCTCTGAACCCCAAATTATTTTTTTCCTGTTCCTCCCACACAGCAAAGCTTGACAGGCTACCCGTAGCTATTTGATATGCCAAAACAATAACAGCAAATCTCACATCAGAGATGTTACTGGTGTCCGCTCGAGCAAATCAACGGACAATGGGAAAACAGTGCTACAGTGCCGTACTACATAAAAAATTTTGAGCAAGATTATCACTATCAAGAATCAATAAATAAGACCTAACCATCATCATCCTGAACTTTAATATCTATCTTAAATTTTTATGTTAATTTGTCACATCACATAATCGTCACCAAAGTGTTGAGAATGTTATATATTTTCATGCATTCTAGTAAGAAAGTTACATAGCACAATGATGAATGAGTAGTGTAAAAATATGATATACTATCATGCAGAGTAGAACCTCAAATACCATGAAAGTGATAATCATCTGGGTATAAGCTGGTAAAGAAGTGAAATAGAGCAGAAAATCTTAATGGGTGGAGGATAACTCAAATTAGTGAACTAAATTTCTAGCCATGTTTAGTAGAATTAGACCTGATTTTAGAAGACAAATCCATAGTAGTGATCTCAATGTTAAACATTATTCAATATGTAATTGAATGTTATTTCTGTTTGGATAATTGAAATTTGATTTCTAAGTAGTTCAAGTAGAATAGAATGCAGCAATAAAAAAATGTGTTTCTAGTATATTTTGCATTACACTTTACTGCTATAATACACAAACAGTTCTATGATGTTGTTACAATATTTTATCATAATTATATATCCATATCATACAAAATTATAAACGAGCCATTTAAAATGCAGTAGATAGAAAACCAAGTATCTTAATGAAAAGGGCTGTAGTCCCACTAACATTAGGTGTGGGTATATTATATACACTTCATACTATTACTGTATCACTGCCATCCTGTTTTCCATCTATTTGCTCAAGTGGGCACCAGTAATGTCTCCATCCATCACTGTCGCATGCTGGTATAGCCCAATGGGGGCTCTTTCAGGATCACAGGGAATGAGTTACTGCTTTTGTTACTGTTTTTGGCATATTGAGTATGCCCCAGGTAGCTTCATACTATAAAAATATAGATTATATGCTTGGAGACAATTGTATTTTGGCAATGTTTAAGTTAAAATTGAGCCTGATTGATCACATTACTTACTATGCAGAAATCAAGAAAAACTTCAAGATGTCTGTGGCATTTGTATGTATAAACTTCATATGAACTTTGGCAAATTGATATTTTGAAGATGTTTGAATTGTGGTATTTAATGCTGTTAAAGTTAATTCTGTTTCATTAGAAATTATTTTTTCTAAAGGAAGATGCTTGCATTTAGTTTTAATCATTTCTGCACAATTCCCTTTTAATGTCTCTACTTGAAAATGAGCTAAAGTTATTTTTCTAAATTCAAATCACACATCTAATTAACACTTCTTTAAAAGTGAAGCCAAAATAGAAAATAACCTTCATTCTTATGTATACAAGGGGGCCTGGTTTCTATTATACCTAAGTTTTCTTTTAGCACTATGTAATCTAGTCCACATTTGAAAGGTTATTAGCTTACTTGATGCCAAAAGGTCATCCATATTAGTAGTAATTGGTTTTTATAAATATTGCTCATTATGCAAATGCATTATTTACAAGCATCATTAAGCCAAAGTGGATTTGAGAACTTGGGTAATAGGATCTCTACATTCATTATGAGGCAAAATATTTGACAAAAGATAATTTAGGAGTTCATCTTAGATATTAGAAAATATTTTAGAATATGAAAAATTTGGAATGTTATGTGGCTCATAAACACACAGGTCATAGCTGGAAAACAGGCACAAAAAATAAACAAGGTGATATCTTGAGTTTGAAACATTTGTATTAAGCTAAGTCAGAATAATATGGTAATGATTAACCAAATCTGATATGGTTCCACATATACAGACAATTTTGTTAAAGTTAACACCAAAAGATTCTGGATTTGCAGAATATCAGCAGCAATATCGTTTTCACGTTTTACAAACAGTAAATTTTGCTTTGTTACTTAAAGATAAAATAGTTTCTGACTAGTTTAATTTGTTTTTATTTTGGGACACAAACTAGTTATGCCAGGGTTTTCTCCTGGATCTGTCTTCCGGGATCCCTCCTGAGTGAGCTGGGGAAATATATGGGGTGGTAAGGATTGAACGCAGGCTAACCTCATGCAAAGCAAGTGCCTTACCCTCTGTACTACCTTTCCAGATCCTCTCCACTTTTATTTTTTTTCAGTGCAATACATCATATCTAAAACCTTACAATTCAAGGCAAATAAGTGATCTGTCCTCTATTGCTGAAGTCATCTGAGGTCTACCTCGTTTAGATTAGGAAAGTTATTTTGATGTACGACACAATGATAAGAGCTAAACTGTCTTGCTTCATGCTGTACATTTGCTGAGGGTGTAATTTTTAGGTGCTCTTAACAACACACATAAAAAAAGGAAACTGAGAAAGTACATTTAGTAGGTTTTTGTGTGCTATACATTTCCCTGTGTATATAGGTCAAGATAATTGAGTATTTTAAGAATATAGTTATTAAAATAATAGAAATTCATTTAGGGAGAGAGCAAAAAGATAAGTAAGCAAGCCTGGGGCTGGAGCAAACAGCAGGTAGGGTGTTTGCCTTGCATGCGGCTGACCAGGTTTGATTCCCAGCATCCCATATGGTCTCCTGAGCACTGCCAGGAGTAATTCCTTAGTGCAAAGCCAAGAGTAACCTCTGTGCATCGCCAGGTATGACCCCCCCAAAAAATAAGCAAGTCTACCACTACTGAATTGATACCAGTGTGGAGCAGAGTGGTGACAGTAATTCATTCATTATTTCTTTTTTACCTATCACTATTTAAATGCTAGTAATATCAATGGAGAGAGAAAAATGACTAAGACTTGGTCTTTAATTTGTTGACCCTAACATTATAATCAGAAAAACTCTGAAACTTTGATCTTAAGTCATAAGAAATAGAATCTATATAAAGGGATGACAGTAGAAACTTGGCAAACTAGTAGTTTTAATCATTATTTTTTTTTTAATTGAATCACTGTGATACACAGTTACAAAGCTTTCATGACCGGGTTTCTTCCTACAATGTTCCACCTCCCATCCTTCCACCAGTGCATGTTTCCCACCACCAGTATTCCCCATATCCACTCCTACAACCCTTGAGAGAGGTTTCCAAACATGGACTATTTCTTCTGGTCCTTGTTTCTACTGTCCTTAGTTATTAGTCTCATATTATGGAATATATATATATACTGTCACTGTCACTGTCATCTCGTTGCTCATCAATTTGTTGGAGTGGGCAGTAGTAACATCTCTCATTATGAGACTTATTGTTACTGTTTTTGGCATATCCAATACGCTAGCTCAAACAAATCGATGAGCAATATATATATATATATATATATGTATGTATACACATACATATATATATATATAAATCAGTGTATCATTGCCATCCTGTTGTTCATCAATTTGCTCAAGCAGGTGCTATTTGTCCCTGTCACATGCTAGTGTAGCCTGATGGCATACTGGGGGCTCTTTCAGGGTCAGGGGAATTTGGTTCTGTTTATGGCATATAGACTATGCCAGGGTAGTAGCTTGCCAGGCTCTGCCGTGCAGGCAGGATACTCTCAGTAACTTGCCAACTTGCCAGGCTCTCCATGAGAGAAAGCCGGAATCTCTCTCTCTCTCTTTCTCTCTATCTATCTATCTATCTATCTATCTATCTATCTATCTATCTATCTATATCTTTCTTTCTCTCTATATATGCACATATATATGTATATATATTTATATATACCCAAGCTCCCAGTAGACTAGACATCTTATAGCCTAGTCTCCCTCTCGGAGAACCTGGCAAGCTACCAAGTTTCCTGGCGGCATGGCAGAGCCTGGCAAGCTCCCCGTGGTATATTCATGTGCCAAAACCAGTAACAATGATGGGTCTTATTCCCCTGACCCTGAAAGAACCTTCTCCAATGTGGCACCATTGGGAAGGACAAGTAAAGAGAGGCTTCTAAAATCTCAGATCTGGGATGAATGCAGATGTTACTGTGACCGCTCAAGAAAATCAACAATCAACGGGGGGATGATGATGATGATGATGATGTATAGATATAGATATAGCAGCATAAGAACTTGGAACCGATTTTTATGAAGCATGAGGAAAACCTCTTTTGGCTTAATTTCAATAGTTCTTATACCTTAGCTATTTCAAATCATGAGCTTTCAGAACCAAATACTTAACCAATTTTTACTTCAGATTCAGGCTCTAATTCTACAGCTCTTCCTTCATAGCAGCATATTCTTAACTTCAAAAGAATTTCAACTGTTAATAATCATTTATGCTTTTCCAATAGGAGGTCTTAGAAATTATTCAATTTCTCTGTAGGCACCACATTTTGATTTTAAGTTTTTGTTTAAACTTTTGACTAACAAGTTCCAGAAACCACCTAAACTTTTTAAATTGCTGGATTGCATATCATAGACCTTTGTGATGGGGCTGCTTGCCCAGGTTTAAAACTTCTGATTTAACCCTGACTCTAACATTTGAGTGCTCAACACAGACAGACAGACAGACAGACAGACAGACAGAAAGAAAGACAACAAACATCACATGTACATGTGCACACATATGTACTTGATACATCTGACCCTATAAGAATGGCAGGGTAAAAATACTGATAGATTGAGAAAGGAAGGGCAGTCCCCAGGGTAAAACATTCCCTGTTGGCTGATGGCATTGTTCCTCGTTTCTCAGTCTAAACACCCTGTCTCCTACATGTTAAAATTGAGTCAAAAAAGTGCTTTTGTTACTATAAAGCCAGCAAAAATAAATTATGACAAACTTATTGTAAACTTAAGATGGTAAAGTGTTGACCATTTTTGACTTTGACTTCAAAAGTTCTTAATTATTTCTAAATATAAAGAGTTTTATACCAAGTTCTTTCAGCGTGTGTGTATATATATATATATATATAGGGTATATATATATTTGTGGTGTATATATATATATATATACAAATGCATGAAGTCATTTTATGTTTGTCTTTCTTTCTCCTTCAGATTTATTTCAGTCAGCATGGTACTCTCCATGTTCATTTATAAGATAATTTCATGACTTTGTTTTTTCTAACAGTTGTATAGTATTTTATTGTGTAGATGTACCTTAGTTTATTTGATATGTTATCTGTTCTTAGGCACTCCAGTTGTTTCAAGTTTTTGGCTATTGTGTTGAATAGTGTTATAATAAACATACAAGTGCATTTGTCATTTCTGCTGTTTTTGCATCCTGGGGCTTTGTTCCCAGAAGTGGTATTGCTGGGTCATATAGAAGCTTACTTTCTAGGTTTTTGAGGAATGCCTATGTTTTTCCAAAGAGGCTGGCCCAGTCAGCATTTTCACCAACAATGAAGGAAAGCACTTTTCTCTTCACATTCACACCAGCGCTGGTTTGCTTTTATTCTTTTTGATGTGTGCCAGTGTCATTGGTACAATGTGATATCTCATAGTTGTTTTGATTTGCATCTCCCTGAAGATCACTTGTCTTGTCTTTTGTTGCTCTGAAGATATAGAGCATTTTTCATGTGCTTATTGGTCATTCATATTTCTTCTTTGAGTAAGTTTCTGTTCATTTCTTCTCCACATTTTTTTATGGGGTTAGAAATTTTTTTCTTAGAAAGTTCTATCACTGCTTTATATATCATGGATATTAACCATTTATCTGATGGGCATCGGGCAAATAATTTTTACATATATATATCACATATATATGTGGGCTGTCTCTGTGTCTTGGTGACTTTTTCTTTTGAGGTGCAGGAACTTCTTAGTTTAATGTAGTTCCATTTGTTGATCTTTGGTTCCACTTGCTTGGTCAGTGGTGGGGATACTAGTTTATTCAGGAGAGCTGGGAAAGTTGGGAAATACTGTACTTACTTGAGTCAATACAGTCAATTTCTGTCCAAAATAATAGTGTCTTGAGCTGCTACATATCAAGAAGTTGAGATATCAATTGATAAGAAGTTTTATATCTAAATATGCTTTTATTTTTTAAGGTTTTTTTTGCAGCTGCTTATATTCTGTTACATTACTGCTTCCAAAATTCCTATGGTACAACTATCAAACTCCATGGGAACTGTGTGGGAGATCTTCATGATGAACTGCATATTTTATAATATGTTTAAATTTCACATTTTGGAAAATATATTGCAGTATTTATAGTCCAATGATTTTTGTGAATATTTTTCTTTCTACTTACTTTTTTGGTTGATGGTTGACTCATTTTAGTAACTTGTTTCAATTTTATTTTTTAGCTAAGACTCTTCTTTTCAGTATTTATATATATATTTAAATTTTTATTGAATAACTTTGAGATAGACCCTTACAAAGCTGTTCATGGTTGGATTTAAGTCATATGGTATTCCAACACCCATTCCTCCACCAGTGTACATTTTCCAGCACCAGTGTCCCCTGTTTCCCTCCCTCATCATCCTCCACCCCCTGCTTGTCTCTATGGCAGACATTTTTATTCTCTCTCTGTCTCTCTGTCTCTCTCTGTCTGTCTCTCCCTCTCTCTCTCTCTCTCTCTCTCTCTCTTGCTCGCTCGCTTGCTCGCTCTCTGGGCATTGTGGAGGCAAAATCTCTTTAATCTGGTGTTTTATGGTTTGATTCTTTTGTTTTATTCTTTGTTTGTTTGCTTTAGACGTGTTTCCCCTGCCTCTGATTAGTGCAGTGCTCACCTGGTAAACAACCAAGAATTATCAGAACTTTGGCTATTTTTGTTCTTTATCGATAGATTTAATTATGGTTGAGAGCACTTTGTGCAAGTATTTTCCAAATACACAATGATTCTTCTTTTCTGCTGGATCTCTCTTTTTGTTTTTTTTCTGCTGGATCTCTTTTTGTTTTTCCTGCACACAAGTCTAATGTTTTGGCTAGGCAGTCAGCAGAGGAAAGATCAGACCCACTGCAGTGTTCCTTGGATTGTACATAGCCTCAAAGTCAGCCAGAATACCTAACTCTTCTATGAGTTTTCCATATACAGGCTTTTTTAAAAAAATAATTGTTAAAACTTCCTTGTTTAGTTCCTGCAAGTTCATTCTCTCACTGCAAACTGTTGAACTTCAAGTAAATTATGTTTCTGTACCAGATAATGTAAATCTCTCCATCAACAATGTTGTTAGTTTTCCAAGCTGCTTCCACTCCTGGGGAACCACTTTTAATTTTTAATAAAATAAGAAAAAATACTGTGGCTTGTGTGCTATCACTTTAAAAAAATGACCTAAATATTTTCCAAAAGTAAAAATAGGCGCTTGACATGGAGGGAGGTGTGAGAAAAATTCTTGGCCAGTTATGATTTTATAGAAAGGCTAGAGACAGAAGACTCATTCAATTATAGCAATATCCAGGTAGTAAATGACAGACTTTTAAATTATAGTTGTAGTAGTGAGAATGAAAATCATCTAGGTGACAGGATCTGAAAATGAGGGGGACCGAGGCTACTGAATTTCATTTTGAAATTTTGGGTGCTGTATTCATAATGAGCCCATTAACCTCTCTCAGGCCTTACGGCAGTAAAGGAATCATTTCCCTCGCTTTATGTCCAGACTTTCTAACTGCTAGATAATTTGAAAATAAAATATACAAAAATCTTCCTTCTTAGACCCAAACATTTTGGGCCCCTTTGTTTCTATGGGAGTCCCATATTTTTGTTCTGTTTAACAAGTTATACATAAACTGACCTCTGGTGACTCCAAGAATTTTATTCTGTCAAAACTTCTTATTTGATTCCCATGTATAGTTTTAATTATGAAAAATAAATCGGATATCCAGAAAAGTATAGAATAAACAAGAGCTTTCTTCTTAACCACGGAGAGCAAATAGATGTTAACATATTTTGTGGTTGTTGTTGTTTTTGATTTTGGGGCACACCCTGTGATGCTGGAGGCTATGCCTAGCACAGTGCTGGGGGGTTAAGTGCTCGGGGGATATTTCTGGTGGTATTGGAATCATGCAGTGTTGGGGAACAAACCAAGGACTCCTGCATGCATAACTTTGCTCCTGTGGGCTCTAAATGGTAAGATTTAAAACTGGAAAAACAATGGTGTGAGCCCGTCCTTGTGTGGCACATAGCTCAGTGTTGTACCAAGAATCAGCAGCAACTGATTCCAGACCAAACAAGAAATTAGATGACATGTTTCATCTTGACAATGCACATTTAAGAGCTAGCTAATAGAAGTGACTTGCTAAGTAGACCTGTCATGATAATATTCTCAATTACCTGAAGTTTCAAACTTCAAAAATATTCTGGGTGTGGGCCAAGAGCCCTCCCCGCCCCAAGGGAACCAGCCCCGGCAGCCAACCTCCACTACCCAACTGCCACCACACTCCAGGCCTCTTTCCACATGCTCAGGCTGAGCTTCACACATGAGTAAAACATCATCATAAAGGGAAATAAATACATATGCATTTTGGAGAGCCCGGCAAGCTATTGAAAGTATCCCGCCTGCATGGCAGAGCCTGGCAAGCTCCCCAGGGCATATTCAATATGCCAAAAACAGTAAAAATAAAAGGTCTCATTCCCCTGGCCCTGAAAGAAGCCTCTAATCATTGGGAAAGACAAGTAATAAGAGGCTGCTAAAAATCTCAAGGCTGGGTCGAATGGAGACATTACTGGTGTCCGCTTGAGTAAATCGATGAACAACGGGATGACAGTGATACAGAGATCATAAGAAAAGAATAAATCATACATCAAAATAGAATTTAAGGAAAAGTGTGACAGAGGAAGACAATATATTATCTTTCAGGCATATTAAATTTCAGATTCTAAAAGGAAGAAAATTCAGATGGTAAAGTCTAGTAGACATTGGAACATATGACACAGATATATAGGCAAAAGTAATAGCTGAGACCTATGGAAACTTCCTGGAAGGAAGTGGGCACTCTGAAGGTGAGGGTGTTGTTAAAATGGTATATGCATAAAAAATTATTGATAGTATTCTAAATTATAGTACCTCAATAAAATGTTTTTAAAAGGCAAGGGATGAAAACTAAGACTTAGAAATCATTTCATAATTGTAATCATTTAATGTAAGGGAAAATTAGTTTAATAAGAATATAGCTAGAGATATATGTATATAAAAAGATATGTAATATCTAGTTTTACATACTCTAATGTATCCTTTATTACATATCTTTCTTATGGACAGTATATGATAACTATGAACTAGCAAGATGATAAACCACTTACAAAGATCTAATTGTGAGAGAGAGAGACATCAAAAACAGAAATTATGTGCTTGGTAGGTAAAGGCAAAGTGAAGGAAAGTCTCCCTGAACGAAGGAGGGGAGGAAGAGACCTCATCAAAGGAAATAGAAAAAAATAATGATCAAGGAGGTAGAAATAAAAAAATAAAATTTTCTGAAAATAAATGTGAATGATGCTTCAAAAGAAAGTCTGTTACCCACACTTCTCCTCACCTTCCATGAGAGAGAGAGAGAGAGAGAGAGAGAAGAAGAGGGAGAAAAGAAAAGAGAGAGCAGAATAGATAAAGAGGATGAGAGAGTGGGAGAGAGAGAGAGAGAGAGCGCCAGCCTGACTATGCCCAAAGCTACAGAGATGTGGCAAGCAGGATAACTGAGAATAGTCTTTTAGTCATTAGGTTGTCATAGGAGATTTTGCCCACATAACTCCGAGGGATCCTAAATTTATGATGGATGAAAATTTAGCAATTTTTTTCTACAGAAAGAACATGTTCTATCTAATTATATCTATGCAAAATCTTGATGTATTAGTGTGCTCAGTGTTTTGATAATATAGAAGAACTGAAAATATTTTTACTGCATTTATCCAATATAGATAATAATAATGCATACAAGAATAATACTCTAATTATATCAATGGCTATTTCTGTAAAGTTGGTATTCATATTTTCTTGATTTTAAAGAAGGTATTTTGGGGGGACTTGTTTTTGTCTTTTGCTTTGGGGCCACACCTGGTGGTGGTTGTGTGAATATTCTTTCCTTCAGGGGTGCACAGATAGAACAGCGAGAAGAATTTTAAAAATGGCTGGAGGGCTGCTAGCTCACTCTGGCAGGGCAGCCAAGGGGTTTCTTTATTATAAACAAGTTTCTCTTCGTCCTACCAGGACACACCCCTTCGTAAAGGGAGCTTCGGAATGTAAGCCCAGTATGTCATGTTAATTGTCGATAGACTTATTTGCATTGTTGATCAGCTTGAACCTTTTTTGAATTGCATCAAAATGTTTCTATATCTGAGGAAACAAAACCAAAGCCTCTTCCCCAGAGTATGACATTCATAGGGACCCATTCAGGAGTTATGAGATCCTTATATAGTGACATCCTATAATTCTCAGAGAGACTTGTCCTCAAATCAGGGTGATTTTATCCTCTTGAATTTTGTGATTGTCCCAATGTAATTCAGCAGCTGTTTGAGTTCCATACAACTAAGTTTAAAGAATTTTTTACAAGTTTCCCTCCCCGCCCCAAGCAGAGCCCCGAAGCCAAAGACCTCCAGAACTATGCCGGAAATCAATGGACCCCTTCAGCCTACTCCGTGCTTTCTCTGTTTGTGACCTTAATTCTGCACTCAAAGTCTAAGAATTTCATTTCATTAGACATGGTCTTTTCTTCAGTTTGCTTTGTTTTCTTTTTTTTTCACTTTAGGATTTCATAAACAGAACTTATACACATAAAACAAGTGTTCTACTGCTGAACTTCCTCCCCAGCAGAGTCTCTTGCCTCCGCTCCTGGCTGTCTTCACCGGGGCCCCTCGGAGAGGGTGGATTGAGTTTCCCTCCCCTCCCGAAGCAGAGTGCAGGCAGCCAAAGACCTCCAGAACCCAGCCATAGCCATGTTCAAGTCCCCTCTCCACACGTTTGGACGAGCCTCACGCATAAAGGAACTGGCAGAAGAACCCAGGTGTGTGGGACCCGGGGCTGAGACCTCCAAACCTGCTCAAATCAGGATTGGGTCTCTTTCACCCAGGTTCCCCATTTTCCAGTAGCTAGGCAGTCACACCCAGGGACTGTCCCCGGGCCCGTGTAATCCCACCAACGACCAACATGCAGAGACTATAAAACCAAACTCCCGGACATCTTATAGCTTAGTTTTCCCACTCGGAGAACCTGGCAAGCTATCGAGAGTTTCCTGACCGCATGGGAGAGCCTGGCAAACTCCCCGTGGCATATTCATATGCCAAAACCAGGAACAATGGTGGGTCTCATTCCCCTGACCCTGAAAGAGCCTCCAATATGGCACCATTGGGAAGGATGAGTAAAGAGAGACTTCTAAAATCTCAGGGCTAGGGTGAATGGAGACATTACTGAGACCACTCGAGAAAATCAATGATCAACAGGATGATGATAATGATGCTGATGATTTTACCAGTATTTCGTATGGTGCTCAGGTTTATTCCTTGTAAAAAATTACAAAGGTGGCACGCGTGGGAGGGGGAAACAATGTGTGTCGTGTTGTTCTGTTGTCTGAGGGCACTCGGGGCAGTTCTATCTTGCACACGCTACTCGCATTTGGTGTTCTCGAGCTGCTGTGTATGGACCGGATCAGGACGGCTCCTCCTTGTGCTCTGCTTCTGTGTGTGCCACTGTGCTCTCTTCTGTTTCTCTGTCTCTGTCTCTGTAGTCTCTCCTCTAGTCTCTTTGACCTCCCTCTGTCTCTGCTTCTGTATCTTCTCTGTTCTTTTTCCATGTCCTCTCGTGTGTCTCCTTCTCTGTCTCTTCTGTCTTCTTCTGTCTCCCCCGTCTTCCCCCACAGTCTTAGTTACATATATCGCAAATTACATAGGGCAGTAACACAAAGGTGGGCTAAACATTAACAAATCAACAAAAAAGGGTAAGACCATTTCTCGAAGAGATTAACAAAATCTCATCTAAGGAGATTACTAGGAGATCCATTCAAGGGTGGGGTTCAAACAAGGGTGTGTTAGGGTGTGTCCTTTTCTTCCTTCCTCAGCTAGTAATCCACTTAAATAGTTATAGTAAATTTACTTCTTATATTTCTAGCAATGTCATTCTGTATGAGCACAGTAAGAGATATATCAGACTTATAGTTTGGTTCTTCCTGAGGACATTCACTATATATTCCAGACCACAGTCCCCAGACCAGGTTAGTCTTCCTAACCCCAGTAGGGTCCTAGTCTCGTTGTTACTTTTGGATCATGACAGCATTTTCTATGACCATGCTATCAACATATAGTTGAGTATTGTGGCATTTTGGCTAGGCCCATTTCGATGTCAGGGTAGCTCACAGCTTGCCGTGGGTCCATTCCATCCCTCGTCAGGACTCTGCTTTTGGGGTGCTAGTAACTAAGGGCAACTGAATGGAGAGAGCAGATGCCTGGGAGTAAATATTATTGGAGTCAATCAGCTCCCAAGTTACAAAGCTTGTTATCAACTGTCTTCCTGTGTCCATAGAGAAAGGACATTGCTTTAAGGTAAACTAAGTTCCCTGTGGCAAGGATAAAAGGACAAACCCCATGTTATCCTACAATTCCTGGTTCTGCTTTCTGAGATCACTCTAATCAGACTCGGGGGATTCCTTGTGGTGCCGGGAATTGAACCTGGTTTAGCTTCATGCAAAGTAAAAGCCGTACCTGCTGCACTATTGCACCAGCCCAAGATGGTTGTTTTAAAAAGGGCTATTGAATACTAATTACATAACAAATAAAATTAATACATATATATGCATTTTGTAATATGATAAGCATTATATTTCTCTGAATTAGAGATTGAATTAGAGAGATAAAGCCACAAATATGAGATGCCACTACTAATACCATATAGATAATGAATGAATATGTAGGTTTGTGAGCGTTACCAACTACTAGGAGTTGGTAATCACTCGACTAGTATATAGCCCATAAGACCAAAGGGTATGTACCAGTAAATACTCATAAACACATAAAAAAAATGCAGATATAGGACAATTTCACTTATTTCTACTTCCAGCACTATAATTCACATTCTTTGAATACACTTCCTGTTCCTTTTCTATTGATCTCGCTTTCTCTACTTCTAATTTAGTTTCTCCCATTTGATACAATATATATAAACACTGAGCACACTGGGTTGTTGAACAGAAGAAAAAATAAGTATATTTGATATTGTATATATCTAGATTCTAAAAAAAAGTTAATAGGGTCTGGGAAATTAGCTTAAGGATTGAGTTGCTTGTCTTAAACATATGACACCCTACATTTGATTCAAAGTGCTGCAAGCACTTACCTTCTCTCACCCATCACTAGCAGTTCTGATGACCTGTTTCTTCTATGTTTTGGAAGTGTCCAAGGAATACAAGTAGTCTTTTTTGAAGAGTTATTCACTCTTACTCACATACCCATCTGGACCAGGGCTTTTGTCATTGAGTAAATTTTTAATTAAAGTTTTTTAATTTCCTTACTCGAGAATAGTCTGTTCATGTTTTCTAGTTGTTTCTGATACAGTCTTGAGAAATTATGTTTCCAAGTATCCATTATCTAAATTCTCCAAATTGATAGCATAGAGTTGTTCAGGGAGGTAGAGAGTGTAGTTAAGATAGAGGAGGGTCTGTTATGACAATAGTAGTTGGAAATAGTCAATCTGGACAAAAACTGAGTGTTGAAAACAGATTAAAGGATATATATGATAAATTCAGCATCTGTATCAATAATTATAATGCCTAAAATGAGAGAGAGAAAGAGAAAAAGCAAGAGAGAGGAGAAGTGCCTACCATAGAGGCAGACCGGGGTGGGATGTGGCTTGATTTATTCCAACCACTGACCAGTCCTCCTAGACCCTGTTTTCCTTGGCTGTGGATAAATCTTCTACTATATATATTTTTATATACTATATGCCACAAATGAATGTAGTAATTCTCTATCTGTACTTTTCTTACTGACTCATTTCTCTCAGCATGATACCCTCCAAGACCATCCCATTTATAGTTAGATTTCATGACCTCAGTTTTCCAAACAGCTGAGTAGTATTCCATTGTGTAGACATGCTCTAGTTTCTTTATCCATTCATCTGTTTCCGGGCACTCAGGTTGTTTCCAGATTCTTGTTACTTTGAACAGTGCTGCAATGAACATGAGTTTAGATGGCTTTTCTGCTTTGTGTTTTTAGGCCCCCAGGGTATAGTCCTAGAAGTGGTATAGCTGGATCAGATAGGAGCTCAATTTCTAATTTTTTGAGGAATGTCAATACTGTTTTCCAAAAAGTACTGGACCAGTCAATATCCCCATCAACAATGAAGGATAGTTCGTTTCTCCCCACATCAGTGACGGCACTGGTTGCTCTTATTCTTTTAATATATGTCCCTGTGTTGTGACATGATATCTCATTGTCATTTTGATCTGCATTTCCCTGATGATTAGTGTTGAAAAGTATTTTTATGTGACTTTTGGCATTTAAATCTCTACTTAAAGAAAGTTTCTGTTCATTCCTTCTCCCCATTTTAAGATGAGGTTGGGATTATTTTTTTTTTTTTAAATTCAGCTAGTGCCTTTCATATATTTGATATTAACCCCTTACCAGAAAGGTTTTGGGTGAATACAGTTTCCCATTCTGAAGGCTGTCTTTGCATATGCAATATTTTTTGCAGAAAATCTACTGTTTCCTGAACAATTAATGTTGCTTATAAAACTGAACTTGTCATTGAAACTTTATAGAAAATAAGTACATAATTTTTAGTGTACTTGTATAAATAAAATGTCAATGACCCACAATATTGTTTTCTACTTTGTATTTTCATGGGTGTAAGCCAACTCCATACACTGTGAGACAGAATTGTGAAACAGCTCCTCTTTACAACATGCAGTTCTTACATCTAAGGGAAAAGAATAACTTAGCTTGTGAAAAATGATAACATTTTAAAGTTTCTTCTTGCACTTAGAAATATAATGTCTGGTAATCTTCAGTTTCTGAAACCAAGTGTTATTGCCTGGGCTAATGCCAATGTGTGGATATTGATAATTATCCTACAGGAAGCACTGCAACTGCCTATTTCCTTACTTCAAAAGGAAATAAGTACTGAAGTACTTGTTTTTAATAAGAACTGCATATAGTATATCATTCAAATCAGAAAGTGACATGATTAGACTTTTAATATTTATAACAATCATAGATTTTCATAGATAGTTTTTTATAGAATAAAGTAAATCATAAAACATGTGCATCAATTATTTTGACCTATTATTGTGATAAACTGGGCAGATTTAGAATTTCAATTACATAATGTAAATACTCATGTTTAATTATAAAGTCTGATGCTTATAGTCTTTAATGAATCACTTACTATTTATGTTTTGGCAGAAACCATATTTGTAAATTCATCTGACATTAAAGAAGATGTTTAGAAAACAATAAGTGGTTAATGTGACAGCTCTTTTTACAGTTTGCTAATTTAACAAAGGTTCTATTTTTGTCAAAATAGCCAGCCATGCCTGAAGACATTACCAAGTAATTAATTTGAGGTTTTTCTATTTTTTGACCATTACTGTCTACATGATGTACATCAGTCTGTAAATATACATATAAAGTTTGAAACGATTTACCATCCTTTTCAAGTAGCTAATCTCTTGATGAAGCACTGAGTGACCAAGTGTATAAGAGTCATGAGATTAGAAGCCAGATATAGTGAAAGTTAGTACAATATCATTTTCTTTCATGCATCAAGAACATTTTGCAAAATTGGAACAAAAGGGTTGTTCCCATTTTTCTTCTCCATTTCCCTGTAGTTGTCTGGTATAACCAGGAATAATTTGTAAACTCCCTTCACTTGTACCTTCTCTGCTTCTCACACATCACAATTTACATGAATCTTAAGGATGGTCTCGAGGTTGCTAGGCAAATTCAGCTAATTAGGAATAAAGATAGAAAAAGAATAGACAGCATAGTCATGAGTTGCCAATATGGGGGAGAATCATCAATTTTTTCTTTCTTTCTTTCTTTCTTTTTTTGTGGACAAAGTTGCCATAATTTAATAGTTAAGAGCACAGATATTCAATTCAGACTGGGTTTGAATTACAGTCTGAATATTTGTCACTGGGAAATATTGCCCATTACTCATTGTGTCTCATATCCTACTTTTAAAAAGCAGAAGTAATAGAATTTATTTATGATTAAGAGAATTTTTAGCTGGAGAGACAGCACAGGGTGTACACAGTGGATCCCTTGGCATATGGTTCACTAAATAGCTCCAGGAATGATTCCTGAGCATAGAGTCAGAAGTAATACCTGAGTATTACTAGGTATGGCCCCAAATCCACCCCACTCCAACCAAAAGAAAATATTTTATATATCTACATGGGTATATGGTTTAGAATTGTTCCTATACATAGTTAATACTACCTTTCTAAAAAGTTGTACTAGTTATTATAATTGGAAGGAACCCATATCAGAAAGCTATATTAACCATACTAATTAAATAATCACATATTAAAAAATTCTGAATTTGTTTAATTGTTTGAAGAAATGCTACTACTAATAATAATAACCACAATAATATAGTACTACTATTAATAATAGTAATAATAATAATAAGTGATACTATTCATTATGTTTCCTATAAAATGGAGAAACAACTGGAATTCTTGCTTTGGATATTCTAGTTTGAGAAATTGCAGATTAATGGACACTGCTGCCAGAGTAAGACAAGAACATTAATCTCTGCACTATCTGTCCAGCTCCTCTGACCATAGTTCAATCTATGAGGTTCTCTCTTTTGTCCTACTTGACTATTCTCCCAATATGGTGACTAGGGTTTTCCAAGTGGGAGCAGACAAATATAGAATCCATGATGTATTTTATGATTTCATGTTGGGAACAATATGCTATTATGATTCTCACTGTATTCCCTTGTTCATTCATTCCAGCTCTGTGTCAATGCATGTATAAAGGCAAAAACATGAGAATATAAGTCCCATAAAGGAGTCCTTTGGGGTCTGGCTAATACCCTAATCAACGTAAAATGGGAGTTAGGAACTATTCAGTAAAAATAAATAGAATTAATCTAACTGAATTTGGAAAACAACCAGGTTGCTCACATTAGGTGCAGCTGTTTTGTCCATAGTGTTTATAAAAATGAACTTTAATCATAATTAAAGTGCTGCTGTGCTGATTAGTCATATAGATCAAAGAAAATTAGATAATATATTTAAATATTTAGCTGTGTCAGGCAATAATAACCTAATACTGCCAATTTTGCAGCTGGAATTATTCCTGTCCAGGAATTAAATCTGTGAGCCAGAGTACTGTCAGTCACTCAAGGCTGTTCTTGGATGGGGTTTATCAATATTAGCTTTTCAATATATATCTTTTCAGAGCCAGTGACATACAGTGGTTAAAGTATGTGCCTTGAATGTGGCAGACCCAGAATTGAACTTCTAGCAGTCCCCTCCAGAAGTAATTCCTGAGTGGAGTCAAGATTAAACCCTGAGCACAGCTGAATGTGAACCCCCCTCCATCCCAACTCAAACACATGCATACGCACACTCACACACAAACACACACATGCACACCTTTTTTCAAAGCCCTATGTGAATGGTATCTTTTCACTTCACTGAAACCTTCCCTTGGAAAATATGTTATTTCAGTAAGGAAGATAGAATACCATTGTTCACAAATTACATATTAAATTTAACAATTAATGTTCAAAGATCAATCTATCAAATTGGTCAGATACATCTCTATACAGGTGCTCTTGTATATACACCCTATTTTATCTTCTATTCTACCCATTTTTCTTAGCTTCATCACACTTGTATTTCACACCCTCAACTCAGCCTCTCAGAGGATTATTCCCAGCATTAGACTTTACCTTTTATAGTGGGAGACTATTAATTGTCTGTCACCCTTGGTTCTCATCTTCTCACTGATTCCTATACAGAGAACTTTAACATCTCTGCTTTCTCTTGAAATTGTGCGTGTGTGCGTGTGTGTGTGTGTGTGTGTGTGTGTGTGTGTGTGTGTGTGTGTGAGAGAGAGAGAGAGAGAGAGAGAGAGAGTTGGGGGTGGGGGATGCACACTTAGCTGTGCTCAGGGCTTACTCTTGACTCTGCACTCAGGAATTACTGAGTACCTGTGGGAACTCTGATTTTTTTCACCCTCTGTGTTTAAAAGTATTGTTAAGGGCAGCCTCATAAGAGAATCCTGGTTGTACCATGGTCTGGTCCTGTCAATTTTAGCGTGTACAGTAGCTCAACTCTGATATTTTTCTATATCTGAAAACTCAATTACCTTCAAGTTAAATCCATATTCTTTACAGTAATAAAGATAATATTTGATCCTCTTTCCTCTCTTCCTAATTTCAGCATTGGTTTAAACGTTAGTCAAATGTCTGCTAATTATTAACCTATGAAAATTCCTAACTCATCTTCTCTATTCTCTCTTATTTTCTCAAGAACTTTCTCTCTGACACTAAAGTGATGTGAAACAGAACATTACAAAACAAACATCACAACCACATTCCAGAAATACTTTTCTAGCCATATACCTTTGTTTATGACAGTCACCTTTTCATCTTCTTAGGGTCCAATGAATGTTCTAATATGAACTTGTCTTTTATTTTCTATCATAGCACATTATTTACTTAAAAAGTAGTAATTATTTATACATTATCTATGTTTGAAAAGAACACTTTTGCTATTTAAATATTAAAAATTCTGAAATATTTATAAATATTCATCTTGGGATAATACACTACCATATAATTCTATTTATGATTCGAGTCTTCAAGTTGATCACTTTGGAAATGTGGTATATTTGCGTATCATAGAAAAATTTGAGATCTTATTACTAAGCATTATGATTTTTATTTATCTATTTATATTTTTGACTTTTGGGGTCAAGACCTGTAGATATTCAGGGGACCAACTGTGGTGCTGGAGATTGAATACAGGTCAAGTTTGTGCAAGGCAAGTACTTCCCCATTGTATCATTTTACGTTAGAAGCATGATCATTTTTCCAATAATTAAGAGCTGGTTCTGATAGAAGCTTTTAGGAAGTATAATCCGATTTTATTATTTATTCTTGTGACCCATCAACAGTAAAATAGCTACATACATTAGAAACTTATTTTTAATAAAAACTTTTGCATAAAATTAAACAAGAATACTAATCAGCTATAGTTATTACTAATAACTAGCTTATAATTTATGTTCTTCAATTATAAACTAGTTATTGACACTTGGTTAATTTTTATCCTGTTCAATTACTTTTACAATGTTCTATTTCATCTTCTCGTTGACTTTTTTCTATCAATAATTTGTCTGTCTCCATTTTCATCTGGAGATGACAGAATTATGGATCAAAGATAGACTCTGGCTCAGAGAAATGTTTGACTTAGGTTGCATTTAAGTTTTATTTTTTTTTGGTTTTGGTTTTTTTTTTGTTTTTTGCTTTTTGGGTCACACCTGGCAATGCACAGGGGTTACTCCTGGCTCTGCACTCAGGAATCTCCCCTGGCGGTGCTCAGAGGACCATATGGGATGCTGGGAATCGAACCCGGGTCGGCCGCGTGCAAGGCAAATGCCCTACCCGCTGTGCTATCACTCCAGCCCCGCATTTAAGTTTTAAAGACAATTTTAAAACTGGAGAGTTTTGCATAAAATGCTTAACATAATTATATAATAAAACGGTACCAGAAACTAAAAATTAAAACCCAAATTAAAAATTGTAGGAGCTTTATTAGTGAAATTTTGTTTCTGCATGACTGAAATTCACTGGCACCAGTAGTTCTCTTGTAGATGAAGTAAATACTAATTAACTATTCCTTGTCCTACTCTGTCTTCTATTTTTATTATATCCTCCTGGTCTACTATGTGCTATCTGCCTGTCTTCTGAAACATTTCTATTTTGGAACTACAGTGTGCTATCTGCCTGGCTTTTGAAGAATTTTTATTTTGTAACTGGTGATGTTTTCATTAATTTGTGACTTCATTATCTCCTTTAAATATTTTTCTACTTGACTTCTTGTTTACTGTCCTTAGGATACTTATCTGAAGTATTTAGTTAACACTAATAAAATTGTTAGCAGAACCATTTATTATTAAACATACAATTCTATGTATCCTTTAAAATTAAAACAGTATTAACTTACTATTGGTTTAGAGTATTGTTTACATTTTGGGAGTATGTCTTCACAACTGTGTATGTGCATAAACCTCAAATCACCCATGGCCAGCAGTTTACTGATGTTTTCTTTTTTTTCAGATTGACAATATCTTACCACTTATTTCTTTGTTTTGACCCTTACAGGTGTCTTTTGGTTACCCAGGAGCCAATATGTGTGATACCTAATATCAGACACTGATATTTTAGTTCTCAGGCCTGGCATTGCATTACTACTCCAGTAATGCTGGAGTCATGGGGGCCCATCAGATAGCCCCCAAATGTTCATGTAATGTCAGGGATGAACAGTTGTTTGAGATACTACACTGCCTCCCCCAATTTAGTATACTTATTAAAGATATTGAATGGGTTTTTAAACTATATAATGTACATATACATACATCCTAGACAAAATATGTATCAAATAGTTTTGATACACATATTTTTTGCATGAAGGAAATTTAGATGTAAACATGTTTTTTTAGAAACCAGATGAAGAACATGAACAGACATACGTACTGTAACAGCACTGTAGCACTGTCGTCCCATTGTTCATCGATTTGCTTGAGCGGACACCAGTAACATCTCTATTGTGAGACTTGATGTCAGTGTTATTGGCATATTGAATATGCCTCTGGTAGCTTGCCAGGTTCTGCCACGTGGGTGGGATACTCTCAGTAGCTTGCTGGGCTCTTCTAGAGGGACGGAGGAACCAAACCCAGGTCTGCTGCTGTGCTATCTCTCTGGCCACTTACTGTAATATACTAGATAATTTGAAATTGATTTATATTCTCTTTTTCAACAATAATAATCTTCTACTGAATAGTGACAGAAAGAATACATGGACACAGGTATGTATATGTGTGTATATATTATACAAGTATTATATTTGATATATATTGATATTAATATATGGGTATTATGAATGTATATATATTCAGGTAACATATATACACACATATGTGCATACATTTATAATATATATAATATACATACACACATGCACATACACACCACATATAAAATATGGACCAGGGAGATAGCTCAAAGGACAAAAGTTCATGTTTTGTGGGAGGTCTGTGGGGGGCTTGGGTTCTATCCCCAGTACTGTATGGCTTCTAGACACCCAAGGAATGAACCCGCAGGATCTATTGGTGTAGACTCTGAAAACTGCCAGGAGTGGCCATCAAAACTACCTACATACCTTACTAAATTAATTCAGTGGTTAACATCTGGATATTTTTAAGCAAATGACCAGAAAAAGAATTTCAATTTATGAAAGAAAATTTTGCAAGCATATTGAAAGTATTAAGTCTCATATTTTAATCAGAAGAGGATTTCTTAGATTCCTTGGATTTATTAGAAGATTATTGCTGTTAAGTTTATTTGATTTTTGTTTGTTTGGGCATTTTTGGGTTATACTTGGTGATACTTGGTGATACTCCTAGCTCTGCACTCAGGAATTACTCCTGGCACTGCTTAGGGGCCATGTAGGATACCAGAGAGTCAACCTATGTCTGCAGCATGCAAGACAAATGCCCTTCTGCTCTACTATCATTCAGGCGCCACAGCTTGCTTGTTGAGATCATATATCTATGTTTTTCCCAGATAGGCTTTAAACATTCCTGAAATAATTTGGGTTAAATTTATATTCTGAAAATTAAAAACTATATATTACCCCACCCCTTCTCCCTGCCCAGTTCAGTTTATTGAAGTGGATGGAGCCTATAACTATAGGGCAATAAACACTCCCAAATATACATTTGTAAAGAGTTAGTTTTATAGAAGAGGTGTGAGAGAGTGTATTATGGAAATATTATTTACAAGTTTTAATGTAGGTAGATATCTTTAAAAAGATATGTTTTAAAAATATTTTAAAATAAAAACTTCTAAGTGAGGCCCCCACACTAAGGCCAAGGAAGACCTTAACACTTAACCCATCTGTCTTTAATAAATAAGAGAAAGTTTAAATCTGCACTTTCCCCACCTGTGTATTCCTTGGTAACCTTTTTTATCAACCAACTGATGTTCTCTGGGAACAACCTTTGCAGTAGCTAAATTTATTTATAGATGGCTCCTGCCCAAATAGACATTTTCTTAGCTTTGTAGGATCTCCCCCATGTGTACAAAAGGTACACATGCTAGTAATTCCTCCATAATTTTCCTCTTAATTATCTACTGATGTTTGTTTGTTTTTCCAGTTTCTTAAGAATCCAGAAAGTTTAAGGGTTTGTTTGTGTATGTCATGACATACTTAATTACCTTATTGACATTCAGATTGTGTGTTTCACTGGCACATCTGTGAAATAGGCACATTTCTAAATAAGTTTCAAGGAAAGTCCCTCCCTTAAGTTGTGGCACACATATCAATGTTCAAGAATGGTATTTTTTGGTATCTCAAAGATTTGTCAGTACTCCTGTTATGCACAAAAAGAAGAGAATCATTTTTTTGTTTGTTTGTTTAGTTCATATATAGAGGCTTGAAACTATTAAGTAGAATTTTGCTTGAGGCTCCTGAATTTTACTTCATACTAATCTTGCACATGTTTTACACTCTGGCAAAGAAAATGTGTTGTATCTTGTACTTTGGAGACATCAGTACCTGAATTCCATGTAAAAATTGTCTCATTTAGATTTTGTTCTTAATCTTTTGTTTCTGTTTCTCCAGCTCCTTTCTTTTATTGGCAGAAAATTTAAGGAAACACTTTGCTTTATTCAAAACTGGAACAATTATATGCAACTTTATTCATACTTGAAGAATATATATCTTCAGGCAAATGATAAAAGGTGCAAGATGTGAGATGAGGTATACCAAAGTTTAGTTTTAGAGAGGATGAGAAAAAGGGACTATGTCTATATTTCCAACTCACCACTATAACACTTACTGGACAGAGTATAAGCAACATGAATTAAGTAATACAATTATTAAATATAGATGAAATGGAACCCCATTTTCCTCATCTTGTTATAAATAACTACTTATCCAGATTATTTAACCCATATGGCTCATGCTCCATCTAATATGTGTCACAATTACAAATGATCATTAAAAATAAATGAGATATAATGGCATTTTCATTGAGATTGTTATACATAATTATTAAAAATTAATATATATTTTCTAAATTAATAAGGGTACCATTAAATATTAAGAATCTCAAATACTAAATATTTGCAATCATATCTTATATCCTTATAAAATTATTGAGAGTATATCCTAATAATTTTATATAATTTCTTTATAGTTGGTACATGTTCAGTGATTCTTTGTTCTGTTTCCTTTATAACAAGTTACCAAATTCAAACATATTAAAAGATAAAAATTCCATTTAAAGTAACCAGTTAAGAGATATATGTTCTCTGAACCCAATCTAATTAGCTCTATAAACACTTTGTCTCTATTACTGTCAATGTTCTGCTATTACTTGTAGACTGGCTGTCATCAGTTTTACTTCTTGTTTATAATGTTGCTTTAACCACAGAATAAGAACATCCATAGCCTTGACTGCTCACATATTTTTCTCCCTGACTAATTCATTTTTTTCAACCAACCATAGTGGTAAAACTTCTCTTTTATGTTCAATGTGGGAAGTTATTCAAGATGTATGTTAGGAAATCTATAATACATTTAATAAAACATGTACATAGACTTTTAAGTGATATAATAAATCTCAGCATATTAAATCAAAATTTAAAATAATAATTCCTGGCACTATAAAAATTAGGAATCAAGGAAAAACTAATACAATCATATTAAGCTTGACATCAAAAATGCATGTTCATAAAAACGACTCTATGAAACCATAACTGTGTTACAAAAGTCCTCTCTCTTTATTCCTGAGAATACATTTTAAGACTTCCATTGAACACATAAATCTAAGGATGATATGAACCCTGAATATGAACAAAGACAAAAGTTTTTCCCCCATACATAATGCCTGTGATAATATTACCTCTAATAAACAGTAACATAGAATACTTATAACAATACACTCAAAAAAGTTAAGTAGACAGTTTCTCTCTCAGAATATATTATTGCATATCCTTTCTGATAACTTGACAATGGTAACAAAAAAGTGGAAAATAACTCCATAGATATTTGGAAAATAACTTCAAAGAAAATTATTGTACTCAGTTCTAACCTTAGTTGATACAATTCTATATAATTATAATTATGTATTCAGTACATTATAAATAAAATATAGTATCTAGTATAACATCAGTTTGTCCTTCTTCCCTGGCTGCAAGGAGGTTAGGCGTATTGAGTAGTACTCATCACAGTGCTCCTGAGGCAGTTTCATTCCTCTGTGTTTATCTGTAGCCTCTTTCTTTGTGCTCTGCTTCCCCAACCCGTCAATAACCTGTATCCCCTAATCAGACTCTGCTAACCTGAAGGTCAGATCCCTCTAAGGACACTGAATTTATATTCATAAGTGTAGTACTGCTCTTTTCTTCTCATGTCCTTTGCATAGTTACTTCAGAGCACTGTCCTTTTTGTATGGACACAAGAAGACAGTTAATGCTATGCTTTTGTAACTTGAGAGTTAATTGACTCAGTATAATATTCACTCCTTGGCATCTGTTCTCTCGACTTAAGCATCAGTTGCCCTTACTTCCTAGCACTGCAAAAGCACAGACTGACTGGATGGACTCAGGGTAAACTGTTAGCTACCCTGGCATTGAAATGGGCCAGGCCAAAGTGCGATAATATTTAACTATAAGTTAAGAGCATGGTTACAGACAAATTCTGTCATGATTCAAAAAGTAACAACTGCATTAAGACCTTGCTAGGGCTAGAAAAGGCTAATCTGGCCTGAGCACTGTAGTCTGAGATTTATAGCCAGATGCCCCCAGGAGAGCTATCCTATAAGCTTAATGTATCTCTTACTATGTCAATACAAAGTGACTAGTAGTATTAGGAATTTAGTCATATGAATGTTTAAATGATTGTTGGAATAAGGAAAGGAGAAACACACCTATAGATGGTATTTTGCCCTTAGGCGGATTTTCTTGCTGAATAAATTTGTCCTGGAAGAATCTTCCCATGAGAGAGGGACCTTACATCTATTGATTGCATGACCACACTTAAGTCTAATTGCTACTAGAACCCCTGGATCATGGGGGATATAATTAAGGTTGTAAGAATCGGCAAGGGAGGAGAAGAATGTCACTGTCACTGTCATCCCGTTGCTCATCGATTTGTTCGAGTGGTTTTGCATATCGAATACACTTTGAGTAGCTTGCCAGGCTCTGCCATGCAGGCACAATACTCTCAGTAGCTTGCCGGGCTCTCTGAGAGGGGCGAAGGAATCAAATACAGGTCAGCCTCATGAAAGGCAAACGCCTTACCACTGTGCTATCGCTCCAGTCCAGGAGAAGAATGTAGAGGAGAAAAATGTAGGAGCAGGGTTTCGGGGAGAGGAAGTAAACAAAATTGAGGGACCAGGGAGCAAAAAGGGAGAAGGAAAACAGATTCGGAGGAGAGTCAGAGGAGAATGGAGAGGAGATTGGAAAAAACTGCAGTTGGTACCAACCAGCCTTGCTCTCAGTTTTCTCCTTCATCTGCCCTTGGTATCGACAGTCCCGGGTGGGTGAAGTGACCTGAGACCACCGAATGCAGATGATGAGACAGAGAGTCATGGGCTTCTTATTCATTATATGGATACACAATAGTATACATGATAACCTGCTTTTCTTCTTTATTCTATCTAATTTTTTTTTAGGATTTTCTAAAGATCATTGTGCTTTGAAGTATTGAATTTTCCTTAAGATTAAACTTTAGATTATAGGCCATACTGAAATAAATCGATATTCTTTAATTTCCACAATAAAAATTTCTAGAATATTTATTCCACCGGGATGGAGCAATAGCACGGCGGGTAGGGCATTTGCTTTGCATGTGGCCAACCTGGGTTCGATTCTACCACCCCTCTCATAGAGCCCGGCAAACTACCGAGAGTATCTTGCCTGCATGGCAGAACCTGGCAAACTACCGATGGCATATTTGATATGCCGCAAACAGTAACAACAAGTCTCACAATGGAGATGTTATTGGGACCTGCTTGAGCAAATCAATGAGCAATGGGAGGACAGTGCTACAGCGCATTAATATGACCATAATATTTAACAGATATTTAAATACTGTTGGGATATTGATACTTCCAATTTCCCAATATTTCTTTCTATATTTAGCTCGTGTGTATTGTTTTTAAATTTTGTCTTCTTAAGCAAAAACCTTTTAAAGTTTGCTCAGTTGATGTGCTAGCTATAAAAGGGAGTAAATAGAGTAAAAAGTAGGAACAAGTTTGAGCTAGAGATAAGAGTACAAGAGATTAGGTGCTTATTTTGTAAGCTTCCAACACCAGTTTTATCACCAACACCAAGTACGATTCCATGAACATCAGCACAACTGAACCCTAAGCGAACCCAAGCACAGAAATAGAGGTAAACTCTAAACTACACTAATGGGTAAACCCCAAACTCACACCCCTCCAAAAATTATCAAGAATTGTTTTCACTATTCATTTTATATTTACACTATACTTATTTAATTTTCTTGTCTTGTTCATTTAAAATATATTAATATCTTAACTTAAGGCATTCAAATATGAAGTGAGTTGTCTGAACGTCGATGGTGTCAACCATGCAAAGGCAAAAAAAAGATGAAAATTTAGATAATACAAATTTAAATCATTACAGATGGCAGTAGAGTTATGAAGGGTAAAAACATGAAGTACCAATTTAGATGTAGAAATATGGGAATTTTTCTAAACTGACTTAAAATCAGCTTGTCTGCCAAGCAAACAGCCAAGGGAGAAGTGTTACAATAATAGCACGGGTGTATAATCTTTGAACATGATGAGAGTGACTGTATGGCAGTAATTTAGGCAATAGAGGTGTAGAAAGAAGTGGCGGAGATAGGATAAAGGTTAACCAGGTTATAAAATTTACATGTAAGTACGCTGTAAGTATTCATACTGTTCTCGACTGCAAAACTCTATACACAACAGAATACTAAAAATAGCTTATATGCAAAACGGAATACTAGCCAACTCTAAGAAAAAAATGAAATTTTTCCTTTTACTGCATGAATCTAACTGGAGTGGGTCATACATAGAGACTAAAATCAGAAGGAGTAAGACAAATATTATATAATCTCACTCTCGTTTGTAGGAAAAGTAGGGAAGAGCTGGGGAGGAAGTTCAGCAGTAGAACACTTGTTTTCATCATCATCATCATCATCATCATCATCATCATCATCATCATTATCATCACCATCATCACCATCATCCTGTTGATCATAGATTTTCTCGAGCAGTCTCAGTGCCATCTCCATTTGTCCTAGCCCTGAGATTTTAGAAGCTTCTCTTTACTCATCTTTCCCAATGGTGCCACATTGGAGATTCTTTCAGGCTCAGGGGAATGAGACCCATCATTGTTACTGATTTTGGCATATGAATATGCCACCACGGGGAGATTGCCAGGCTCTCCCATGCGGGTGGGAAACTCTAAGTAGCTTTCCAGGTTCTCTGATGGGGAGAATTAGGCTATGAGATGTCTTCTGGAAACTTGGTTTTATAGTCTCTGGATGTTGGCCATTGATGGGATTAGACAGTGCTGGGTACAGTTTCTGGGTGTGGCCCCCTAGCTACTGGAAAATGGGGAATCTGGGCAGAGGAGGAGTAGTCTCTATCCAAGCAGGCTTGGAGATCTCAACCCCGGGTCCTGCACACCTGGGTTTCTCTGCCAGTTCCTTCATGCGTGAGGCTCCTCTAAGCATGTGGAGAGTGGCCTTGAGCATGGCTGTGGCTGGGTTCCGGAGGTTTTCAGAACTACAAATTAGCATAATGCAGGAAAGATAATGGTCTCATTATCTATGCATTGAGAAGCATTCATATCATGGTATTGTTGTTAAAAGTATTCAATTTCCTCAAAACTGCTTGAGAAGAGCAAGGTTCCATCTCACACTCCTACATTACTAGAGAGGTCCAGAGTTTAGTTATAAGAACTCTTACACTAGAGAGTAAGCATGTGTGTTCTTTATAACAGTGTGATACTATCTCCATAATTTCTGCTATAGAAAGTCCCCTGAAAATTCAGTTCAGTTAAGGGGAGTCACTTCCTCTGAGTGTAAAATGGGCAGAAACCCAGAAACCAATGGAGAGTTGTCTTCCTGCACACAGCAAAACCGATATCTTCATCCCCTCCTTCACAATATTTTCCATCCCTCATCCAAGATTTTGTCAACAAGTTAGGTAAAGAAAACAAATGTGGAGAAATGACATCTTTCTTAGATATTTCTTTTTTTTTTTATTGACTCACCATGAAAAAAGTTACAAAGCTTTCAGGTTTGAGTCTCAGTCATACAATGATCAAACACCCATCCCTTCAGCCGTGCACATGTTCCACCACCAAGAACTCCAATATACCTCCAACCCCACCCCTTCCCCCCGACCTGTGTGGCTAATGATTTTCACTTTACTCTCTCTTTATTTTGATTATATTCAATATTTCAATAGGAAACTCACTATTATTATTTGGAATTTTCCCCCAACAATCAGACCTGCCAAAAAGTCATCATTTGATAATTTATTTCCCATTGCTGAGAATGAAGAGCATATGAGGTCACACATCCAGTTTTGGAATTTTGGTATTTTAGTAGTTAAGTTGAGAGAAATTTCTGCCAGAAGTTGCGTCACTGCAAGCTCGTACCTCTGGTTAGTGGGCTCTATAAGATGGTGGTAACCACCAGATATTTCTTACTAGAAATAGCAAGCAATGTTTTCTCTTATAGTATCACAATCACGATCACGATATCCCGTTAATCACCGATTTCTCGGGCGGGCTCAGTAACATCTCATTTCGTCCTTTCCCTGAGATCTTAGAAGTCTCTCTTGATTCAGCCCTCCTAACGATGTTGCACTGGGGGGTCTTCAGGGTCAGGGGAATGAGATCCAGCTTGTTATTGGATTTTGCATATGAATACACCATGGGAAGCTTGCAAGGCTGTCCCATGTGGGCAGGAAACTCTCAGAGGATTGCCAGTTTCTCCCAGAGGGAGAAGTAGGAAAAAGATATCCCTTCTGGGAGCTTGCTTTTAAGTCTCTCTGGATGTTGGCCGTTGATGCGATTACACACACCTGGGTTCCTCTGCCGGTACCTTATACTATAAGAGGCAGAGAGTCTCTTATAGTATAATGACCCCAAATGAAGTATATGGGCAATTTTGTAGATGTGCTATGTTCATCATAATTCCACCAGATATTCCCAAACTTATTTAGTCTAGCATTGTCTTTTTAGAAAAATAATTACTCAGTGCCCCTGACACCCCCTTTCACGAAGAAAGCTATTTTACATAAATAAACAGTAAATGTCCCCTTCCCAAAAATGTTGCCCACATTACAAAACAATGATCACGAACACAGTGGTATTGGTGTTACAAAACAATACTTCAATGAGATTTTTACAAACATATTTAGCTTTTAATTATTAATGATTTTTGCAAAGGTCAAAAAACAATCAAGATACCCATAAAAAGTAAAGTGTAGGACTGTTATTATATTTTATGAGATGCCATCAGCAAGTCATACATGTTGAAAACCTAAAAGGAAAACATTATACACAAAAATACCTGTGTGCATAGAAACTTGGTAGGGGAGCAAGAAAAGGACAGCCTGTCTATGAAATAATATAATACTGAGAAAAAACACAGGAATAAAAAGAGGGAAGAAACTCTAGAGAAAAGTTTTTTAAAATTTTTATTATTTTTACATTGTATTTCCCCCTTACACTTTATTTAGACACCGAGGTTTACAAAGTTGTTCATGACGATTTGTTACATTCAATATTCCAACACCAATTCCACCAATATTCTACCCTCCCGCCACCATTATTTCCAATTTTTCCAACCATTCCTTAACCCTGCCTCCATAGCAGGACCTCAATAATTTATTTTATATTGCTTGTTATAAATAATTTGTTAAAAGAATGATAGGAAAATTTTTCCTTAGAAAAAGCTAGTGAAGATTATCATATCTCACCATGGGTACCTTGCATAAGAAATTACTAAAATGTTGTTTCAGATTAAGCCTTTTATGCTTATATTTTATTAATCTAGTTTGGTTACATTCTACATTATATCCCATCTAATCTGGTGTGCTACTCCTTGTTCATCAGTGTTGTCGAATTTGAGATGTTGCACAGCTGCGAATGTATGTGGCCATGAGCTAGATTTGTTTCTTTTTTGTTTCCTTTTTGGGTCACACCTGGCCATGCACAGGGGTCACTCCTGGCTCCGCACTCAGGAATTACCCCTGGTGCTGCTCAGGGGAACAAACCCGGGTTGGCCTGCAGGGAATGAAACCTGGGTCGGCCGAGTGCAAGGCAAATGCCCTACCTGCTGTGCTATCACTCCAGTCCCTAGATTTGCTTCTTAATTGAAAATTGAAATACTTAAAAAATGTTTTGATTATAGGCTTAAATTTAAAGCTAAATGAAAGCTGAAGAAAATATAAAATAATATTTTCATGACCTTAAAGCCACATCAGAATTTATTAACTACAATAATTGTTAATATGTATCTAACTTTACAAGTTAGATAGTAATATTAGAATACAACAGCATTTTAAATACTTTTCTCCAGAAGGCATCAAAAAGAAACTGAAAGCATGAACTACAAAACAGGAAAAATATATTCAAGCATGAAATCAATAAATGTTTCATAGTTGAATATATAAATAACTCATAAATCAACAGAAAAGTATAAACAAATCACCAAAATAGTAAGCCAAAGGCACTGAAGGCATTTTATTCATGAACAAATGAAATAGCACTTAATGCATAGTAATAAGATATAAGTAAAAACAATAATTCCATTCTACAGTTCAGATTGACAACAGTTTTAGTCTTAAAATACCAAGTGTTGGTGATCATATAATGTAATGGGAATTCATTTGATGAATAAATGAGCTGAATTAAGACAAATAATTAAAAAGATGGCAAATTGTATTAAAGTATTTTACTGTCCGTTGCATTATCTTGTAGAAGTTAAGTATCAGTTAATAATAGACTGACAAAATTGCAAAAGTTACCATTAAAATAAATTGTAAAGAGTTCATATCAGACATAGTATAACATTGGGGAGAAGTGTAAGGGAAAAATTGAACAAAGAAAAGCAATAAAAATGGGAAACTTAAGGCAGATAAAAAAAAGAAAGCAAATAACAATATGGTAGATTTGAACCACAACATATCAACGTGTATATATATATATACACCACAACTCCTTAATTTACTCATTCATGGTTTTTTTTTCTTTTTGGATAACACCTGGCAATACACAGGGCTTACTCCTGGCTCTGCATTCAGGAATCACCCCTGGCGGTGCTCAGAGGACCATATGGGATGCTAGGAATTGAACCTGGGTTGGCCACGTGCAAGGCAAACACCCTACCTGCCATACTATTGCTCCGGCCCCTTCTCATTCATGTTTTGACACTTGAGTTGTTTCCATATCTTGACTATTGTGCTAAGTGCTATCCTTTTGGATTAATGGGTTTGTGTGTGTGTGTGTGTGTGTTTGTGTGTGTTGAATATAAGAAGTTTTATTGCTGGGTCATAAGGGAGTTCTATTTCTATTTTTTGGAAAAGTATCCATATTGCTTTCATTATAAGCTGAACTGTTATGGAAAGATGACATTCCTAACAAGTTCTTCTCTCTTTAGTCCGAAAGAAGCAAATAGATGAAAAACAAACAACATCTCTCATATGCAGGACATAAGGATATACAGCAAAATAGTAACAAAGGGGAATAGTAACAAAACACAGAATTAATACACACAATTGAGCTGGCAAGCAGGGTTTATTGAAATATCTACAGGCCAAATGATAGTCCAGTAGGTAGGATACTTAGCTTATAGTGGCTGACAAGATTCTATTCCCGGTACCACATATGGTCTCCTGAACCCTGCCTAAAATGATCACTAGGAATAGAGCCAGGAGTAAGTCTTGAGTACCACTGAATCTGATATCCCAAAACAAAAGTTTTTTTTTAAAGGAAGAGGGGTCTTGGGGTTCTTGGTTGAGGGAAGTGGGCACGCTGGTGTGGTGGGGTGTTGGAATCATGCATGAGAAACCAACTTATGCTATTGTAAAGGCTGGCGGTATAATGCAGGGGGTAGGACACTTGCCTTCATGCAGTCAATCTGGGTTCAATCACCAGCATTTCATATGGTACCCCAAACCCTCTAGGAGTACTCCTGAGCATAGAGCTAGGAGTAACTACTGAGCACTACCAGGTGTGGCCCCAAAACAAGACAAACAAAAAATTTGCAACATCATAAATTACAGAATCTCAATCTATATATATATATATATATATGTGTGTGTGTGTGTGTGTGTGTGTGTGTGTATACATATATATATATTTTCTTTTTTTTATTTGTAGCATTTAAAATTTTTTTTTCTTAGTGAGTCACAGTGAGGGTAAAGTTCCAGATTCACACCTTTTCATGCTTGTTTTTCCCTCATGCAATGTTCGAGAGCCCATACCTCCACCAGTGTCCATTCTCCACCACCAATGAACCCAGTATCCCTCCCACCACCGATCCCATCTCCCTCGCCCTACCCCGCCTCTGTGGCGGGGCATTCCAATTTGTTTTCTCTCTCTCCTTTTGGGTGTTGTGGTTTGCAGTTGGGGCACTGAGTGGCCATCATGTTCAGTTTCTAGTCTACTTTCAGCACGTATCTCCCTCCCTGTGCAGGATCTCCAATCACATTTTACTTGGTGTTCCCTTCTCTATCTGGGATACTTTCCACCAACATGTGAGACCCGCTTCCAAGCTATGGAGCCAACCTCCTGGCATTATATACTACTATTCTTGGGTGTAAGTTTCCTACTCTGTTATTTTATATTCCACAGATGAGTGCAATCTTTCTATGCCTGTGCCTCTCTTTCTGACTCATTTCACTTAGCATGATACTTTCCATGTTGATCCACTTATAGGCAAAGTTCATGACTTCATCTTTTCTAAAAGCTGCATGCATAGTATTCCATTGTATAGATGTACCAAAGTTTCTTTAACCAGTCATCTGTTCTCAGGCACTGTTTTTTTTTTTTTTTCAGATTCTGGCTATTGTAAACAGTGTAGAGATGAACATATAAGTGCAGATGTCATTTTGACTGTACTTTTTTGTTTCTCCAGGATATATTCCCAGAAGTGGTATTGCTGGATCAAATGGAAGCTCAATTTTTAATTTCTTGAGAATCGTCCATATTGTTTTCCAAAGGGGCTGGACCAGTCGGCATTCCCACCAGCAGTGTAGAAGGGTCCCTTTCTCTCCACATCCTCTCCAACAGCGGTTGCTTATGTTCTTTTGGATGTGTGCCATTCTCTGTGGTGTGAGGTGGTATCTCATGGTAGTTTTGATCTGCATCTCCCTTATGATTAGTGATGCAGAGCATTTTTTCATGTACCTTTTAGCCATTCGTATCTCTTCCTTGGAAAAATTCCTGTTCATTTCTTCAGCCCATTTTCTGATGGGGTTGAATGTTTTCTTCTTGTAGAGTTCAACCAGTGCTTTGTATACCCTTGATATCAATCCTTTATTGGATGCGTATTGGGTGAATATCCCTTCCCATTCTGTAGATTGCCTTTGTATTCTGGTCCCTGTGTCTTTTGCGGTGCAGAAGCTTTTTAATTTAATGTAGTCCCATTTGTTTAACTCTGTTTTTACTTGATTGCTTAGTTCCATGTCATCTTTGAAGATACCTTTAGCTTCAATATCGTGAAGGGTTTTGCCGACCTTGTCTTCGGTGTACCGTATGGATTGTGGTCTGAATTTGAGGTCTTTAATCAATTTTCATCTGATTTTTGTGCATGGTGTCAGGTTGAGGTCTAAGCCCATTTTTTTGCATGTATTGTCCAGTTATGCCAACACCATTTGTTGAGACTTTCTTTGCTCCACTTCATATTTCTTGCCTCCTTATCAAAGATTAGATGATCATACATTTGGGGTTGTGTGTAGGGATATTCCACTCTGTTCCATTGGTCTGCAGTTCTGCCTTTGTTCCAGTACAATGCTGTTTTAATTGTTACCGCTTTGTAGTAATGTTTAAGGTTGGGGAGGGTGATGCCTCCCATCATATTTTCCCCAAGAATTGTTTTAGCTGTCCGTGGGCGTTTATTGTTCCATATGAATTTCAAGATTGCTTGATCCATTTCTTTGAAGAATGTCATGGGTATCCTTATAGGGATCGTGTTGAATCTGTATAATGCTTTGGGGAGTATTGCCATTTTGACAATGTTGATTCTCGCTATCCATGAGCAGGGGATATGTTTCCATTTCCTCATGTCCTCTTTTATTTCATGGAGTAGCATTTTATAGTTTTCTTTGTAGAGGTCCTTTACTTCGTTGGTTAAGCTGATTCCGAGGTATTTAATTTTCTGGGGCATGATTGTGAACAGGATTGCTTTTTTCATGTTCCTTTCCTCTGTCTCATTGTTTGTGTATAGGAAGGCCATGGTTTTTTGGGTATTTATTTTATAGCCTGAGACCTTACTGTACAGGTCAATTGTTTCTAAGAATTTCTTAGTAGAGCTTTTAGGCTTCTCTAGATACAGTATCATATCGTCTGCGAATAGTGAGAGTTTGATTTCTTCCTTTCCTATCTGAATGCCCTTAATATCTTTTTCTTGCCTAATGGCTATTGCTAGTACTTCCAGTACTATATTGAAGAGAAGTGGTGAGAGTGGGCATCCTTGTTTTGTCCCCGATCTTAGAGGAAAAGCCCTTAGACTTTCCCCAT
Source organism: Sorex araneus (assembly GCF_027595985.1). Classification (NCBI taxonomy): domain Eukaryota; kingdom Metazoa; phylum Chordata; class Mammalia; order Eulipotyphla; family Soricidae; genus Sorex; species Sorex araneus. The sequence goes on from NC_073304.1 coordinate 56,925,981, forward strand.
TGATGGTAATGCTTGCCATATGTTTGTGGCAGATGGCTTTGGCAATCTTGAGGAAAGTCCCTTTTATACTCATTTTGGCAAGAGTTTTCATCATTAATGGGTGCTGGACCTTGTCAAATGCTTTCTCTGCATCTATTGATATGATCGTATAGTTTTTAGCTTTACCTTTGTTGATATAATGGATTATGTTGATTGATTTCCGAACAACCATCCTTGCATTAAGGATGCATCCTTGCATGGTTAAACCATCCATGCATCCCCAGGATGAATCCCAGTTGATCATGGTGTATGATCTTTTTGATGATTTGTTGGATCCTGTTTTCTAGTATTTTGTTGAGGATCTTCACATCAGTGTTCATCAGGGATATTAGTCTATAATTTTTTTTGTTAGTGGTGTCTTTGTTTGCTCTTGGTATTAGGGAGATATGTGCCTCATAGAAACTGTTTGGGAGGGTTCCTGTCTTTTCAATTTCCTCGGAAAGCTTGAAGAGTACTGGCAACAAATCTTCTTTAAATGTTTGGAAGAATTCGCCAGTGAATCCATCTATACCTGGGCTTTTGTTTTTGGGGAGACTTTTGATTACAGTTTCGATTTCCTTGATATTTATTGGCCTACTCAGGTATTCCAAGTCTTCTTGGTTCAGTCTTGGGAGATTGTAGGAATCAAGGAATTTGTTCATTTCTTTTAGGTTCTCTTGTTTTGTGGCATACAGACTTTCAAAGTAGTCTCTGATGATCTTTTGAATCTCCTTGGTTTCTGTTGTGATCTCCCCCTTTTCACTTCAGATTCGGTTTATTAGGGTTCTCTCTCTCTCTTTCTTTGTGAGTCTTGCTAGCAATTTATAGGTCTTATTTATTTTCTCAAAGAACTAGCTCTTTGTTTCATTGATCTTTCAGATTGTTTTTCGGGTTTCCATATCATTAATTTCTGCTCTAAGTTTTATTGTTTCTTTCCTTTGATTTGGTTTTGGTTCCTTTTGCTGGTCCTCTTCTAAGATCTTGAGCTGCGAAGTTAAGATATCTATATAGGCATTTTTTCCTTCCTGAGGAATGCTTGCAGAGCTATAAATTTTCCCCTTAACACAGCTTTAGCTGCATCCCATAGGTTCTGGTAGCTTGTGTCTTCATTATCATTTGTTTCAATGTATTTTTTTATTTCCTCCTTGATTTCCTTCATGACCCACTCATTGTTCAACAGTAAGTTGTTTAAGTTCCAGGTGTTTGATTTGGTTCTCCGAGTCTGTGTGTGATTAACTTCCATCTTCAGTGCATCATGGTCTGAGAAGATATTTGATACAATTTCTATCTTCCCGATTCTATTAAGGTAAAGTTTGTGACCCAGAACATGGTCTATTTTGGAAAATGTTCCATGTGCACTGGAAAAGAAAGTGTATTCTTTCTTTTTGTGGTGTATAGCCCTGTATAGGTCTATTAGCCATGTCTCCTCAATTTCTTCCTTCAGAGCCATTGTTTCCTTAATGAGTGTTGTTCTTGTCGATCTATCCAGAGGTGATAGGGCAGTGTTGAAGTCTCCAACTACTATTGTGGAGCTAGTTATGTCCCCCTTAAGTTCTGTTAGGAGTTCTTTTAAGTATTTAGCTGGTCATTCATTAGGTGCATATACATTTAAGAGTGTGATTTCTTCCTGTTGTACATATCCCTTGATGAATAGAAAATGACCTTCACTGTCCCTTCTGATCTTTTTCAGCCTGAAATCTATGTTGTAGGGTACTAGTATGGCCACCCCAGCTATTTTGAGGGAGTTGTTTGCTCGCAGTATTGTTTTCCATCCTTTGACGTGGAGTCTGTTTGCTCTGACTGTTAAGATGTGTTTCTTGTATGTAGCTGAAAGTTGGGTTTAGTTTTCGAATCCATTTTGCCACTCTGTGCCTCTTGATTGGTGCATTTAGACCATTAACATTAAGGGAAATTATTGTCATGGGATTTTGTGCCATCTTTCTGTAGGGTTTGTTGTTCTTGTAGGATTTTTCCTTGTCTTATAGTAGCCCTTTGAGTCCTTCTTTTAAGTTTGGTCTTGAGTCTATGAGGTTCTTGAGCTGTTGTTTCTCTGTGAAATAGTGTATGGTTCCTTCAAGTTTAACTGAGAGTGTAGCCAGGTAAAGCAGTCTTGGTGAGGCATTCATTTCATTGAGTTTTTTCACTATATCCCACCATTGCCTTCGGGCTTGGAAGGTTTTCCTGATAGGTCTGCTGTGAATCTAAGGGGTGCTCCTTTGTATATGATTTCCTTCTTTGATCTTGTTGTTTGCAATATTGTGTCTCTATTCACGGCATCAATCATTCTGACTATGATATGCCTTGGGGATTTTTTTATTTGCGTCCCTTTTAGCTGGCACCCTTCGGACTCCTTGGATCTGGATGCTTGCATTCTCTAGCTCTGGGAATTTCTTAGCAATGATGTCTGTAATTGTGTTTTTTTCATTGGGGTTGGTTCCCTGTGGTTCTGCTACTCCAATGATTCTTATGTTGTTTCTCTTGTGGTCATCCACTAGGACTTTAATTTGCTCTAGAGCCATTTTGAGATCTTTTGCCATTATTTGTTGTTGCCTATATGCTTTATGCAAGTCATCTTCAAGCTCACTGATTCTGTCCTCGGCTGTAGCCATTCTATTATTGAGGGCTCCTACTAAGTTTTTTATTTCATCTACCGATTCTTTTCATTGTGTGACTTCTGTTCGTAGCTTTGAAATTTCTGCTCTCATTTCTTCCTGGATTATCTTGGTGGACTGTTCCAATGCTGCATCCATATCCTCCCTTAATTTATTGGATGTTCGTTCCATAGTTGTTTGAGATCCTGAACCATCTTCATGATTTCCTCTCTGAATTCTTTATCTGAGAGGAGAATGTATTTCTGGGAAGTCCCTCTTGGGGTTTCTGAGATCCTCTGTTTCATCTCACCTGGCAATGCGGATTTTCGCTGTTTCTTCATATTGTTATGGGCTTTACTGTCAGGCGCTCCACCTTAGCTTGTGAGGGGCCTCATTTGAAGATGTGGGGCTATGATCTCTTTAAAAAGGACTTTTTGTGCAGCTTGATGTGTTCACTGATAGTGTTTTAGAAATTAGGATGGGATAGGCTAATTAACAATTAGCATATAGTGACTAAGATGAACAAGGTATTCTTCAGAGGAATAGGTTATACCGATTGGGACCAATGCACTGTGCATGGAATGGGAGAAATAACTGCGGCTCCAGAAAGAGGCCACGCCACCTTTTGAGACCACACCCCCTGAGGTGGGAACACCCCCTAACAACCTGTGTGAGGAGACTGGCACTGTTCACGCAGGCGCAGAGGGCTGAGGTGATGGCAATGCCCATGGTTGAGAAGCCCCAGGTAGCCGACGATGGGTTGGCAGGGCTGGACGGGTGGGGAGTGTGCAGAGATCCACTGGTACTTGTGTGAGGAGACCGGCTATATATATATATATATATATATATATATATATATATATATATATATATATATACTAAACCATGAATAAATCCATGATTCAATTGCATAGAAATTGTTGAAAGGAGACTTTAATGACAAACTTTGTCAACCCAATTTTCTAAATTCTAAGTGTATACTGGATAGGATAGTTTTCAGATTTACACAATGGTAGTCATTTGTAATTGAATCCCAATATTATTTAAATAGGATTTCTATTAATGATAATGTCGCTACAATTAAAGATATTATTTCTCTTCCAATAATGGGCACATTTGTTGACATCCAGTAAAATTTCCAATAGAAATTTCAATGGTGACAAACATTTTCTAAAATAAATTTTTTAGAGTCAAGACATTATTAAAAAGGGAAAAATATTATGTGCTAACATACTGTATTCTGGTAATTAAACAATGTAATTATGTAAAGACAAAAAGTCTTAAAACAGACAATTATGTGAAAGCCCTAGCTCTAGGGCATTCCCCTTTGAAGCAATCTCTAACACTACCACCACAGCAGCAAAAGCAACATTTGTTGCTGTTATGCAGAGCAGACACAAGCAAATCTGGACTTTATATTTATGAAAATGCACTAGTAAAGAGCGCTGGAGAAAGACAATGGTGTTAGTGTAATTATGCATGTGAACTATAAGCAATAGCATTTATACATAGAAAGTTTGATGCTCGTCTAAATAAGACACTATATTTGAAACACATTGGAAAACTCTAGAATTAATGAGTAAAAATGACAAATAGAGAAGACAGAGAGATAGTAAGAATATCTCTCATAATATTTAATATTTAAGGTGCTTGCACCGACCTGGGATCAATCCCTGGCATCCCCTCTGTCCCACCAGGGTTGAACCCTGATACAGATCCAGGAGTAAGCTCTGAGTTTGACTCCCAAACTGAAATGAATAAATAAATAATTGGTTATAACAGTAAATAAACATGTTCAAAAGGTCAATAAATAAGGAAAAACACAGAACATCGCTAGGCATCAAGAAAATTTAAATAAACATTCAAATTATTAGTTATGTTAGTGGTTACCATAAGATAATATAGATAGATGATAGATAGATAGATAGATAGATAGATAGATAGATAGATAGATAGATAGATAGATAGATAGATAGAAATCTCTGGGTGTGTATGCACTTGTACCACACTTTATCACTCTTAACTATCCCAAGCATTTTTCCTTTGAACCATGATGGATCAAGCAGGTAACTGTAGAACTCTTTTCTTCCTTTGCTTCCTATATAGCATAAGTCACCACAACACTTTGTTGGGTTGGCAGGGTCATATGACCTAGAGCATAATTCACTAGTTAGCTATGAACTTATGTCTTTTGGTGGTAGACATTTATCTCACCTTCAACACTTTAAATTAGGAAGATAATAAGAACTATATTACCATCTCCAGCTCCGATTGAGGAAACCTTCATTAACATAAGATAAGCTCAAGCAGCTATTTGTATTTTAATATTTACTAGTATTTTCGAAAATGTGTCACTCTAACATAGCAAGTACATTATTAAAATATATAATGGATTATTTTAAATAAAATTACAAAAATGTCAGTTTTCTATATTTTCAGAGTTAAAAATAATACTCTTTAGTACTTTCATTTTCTCATAGGCACTATATTGAGTTTCTAAGTATTAAGCCAGATGGTTGGTAAAAAGAATTTATAACAAAATTTAACTAATGCGTTTTACAGAAGTCTTTCAATTTATGCATGGGGACTTTATGAAGTGTCTTTTCTCTATAGCTCTATGTAAATCCTCACCAACCCTGAGGCAAAAAAGTTTGATAAAAGTTCGGCCACACTTAAAATGCACCAGTCTTATAGAAAAATACCTAAGCACAAAGGGAAGCCATAGCATCAATCTATTCCTTCAACTGGCATTCCCGTACTACTAGTTGATAGCCTAGTCACGAATGGGGAAAATGCGAAAAATAAAACCAAAAATCTATTCTGGTATATAGTTAGAAGAGTTGTAGATTGAGAGAAACTTAAGTAATAATAATATTATAAGACCTTCTTATTCTTTATCTCAAGTGTCACACAGACATACATATGCCTGTATTATACATATAAGTAGCACTGTTGTAGCACTGTCATCCCGTTATTCATTGATTTGCTTGAGCGGGCACCAGTAATGTCTCCATTGTGACACTTCTTGTTACTGTTTTTGGCATATGGAATACGCCTCGGGTAGCTTGCCAGGCTCTGCCGGGTGGGCGGGATATTCTTGGTAGCTTGCCGGGCTCTTCGAGAGGGTATGTATTAATGTGGATAGATAGTAGTTAGTCTCTTTAATTAATTAGCCTTTAAGTAGTTTTGCTAGTTTCTAGAACCAGGCTTTTAGACAATAAAAGGTCAGTACCATTATGAGCAACGACTTTCCTTTTACTAAGTTTCCTTGTATTCATTCACCTCTCAAATGAATATTTATACCAAGAGTTTTATGAATGTTTTTATAAAATGCAGCTCTTTTCAATCTTCATTATACTGGATGGTGAAGCATTAAAGCATGAGGAATTGATCACATTAAAGTTTACTCTTCAGAGCAATGCACTGGGACTGCGAACTGGGCTACAACTCTGTGCTGCCCAGGGGTGGATTTTTTCCTCCCCACCCTGTCTTCCTGCACGGAAAACGGCGGCTTGGCGGCACCCACATGGCAGGCACCATCTTCTAAGAATGTAACCCAGAGGTATTCGATTTTTACACTTGGGGCTCCCTGGGACTCATGGGAAGGGGGTGTAACCGGCACACCCTTGGCCCAGATAAATCCGGAGCTGATGAGCATGAAGCGGACCCTCTGTGCCTAAAGACTTTAATTCCAGAGACATAACACATTCCAGCATCCAGCTCAGCATCTAATAGCAATGCACTGGGACTGCAAACTGGGCTACAACTCTGTGCTGCCCAGGGGTGGATTTTTTCCTCCCCACCCTGTCTTCCTGCATGGAAAACGGCGGCTTGGCGGCACCCACATGGCAGGTGCCATCTTCTAAGAATGCTAACCCAGAGGTATTCGATTTTTACACTTGGGGCTCCCAGGGACTCATGGGAAGGGGGTGTAACCGGCATGCCCTTGGCCCAGATAAATCCAGAGCTGCTGAGCGTGAAGCGGACCCTCTGTGCCTAAAGACTTTGATTCCAGAGACTTCTTACAGCAATGCACTGGGACTGTGAGCTGGGCTATGCAATTTCTGGCAGAATTTTCCCTGGACTTTATACAGAAATCCAAAACTGCCCGGACGCGGCTGCGTCCACGTGACTTAACATCTATAATTGTCAGAAATGTAAATTGGTTCCTTTTGAACAGGTCTGACTTGGGGGGGGAATCTCCAAATAATAACAGTGAGTTTTTGTTGAAATATTGAAGGTTATTAATGTAGCAGCCACCTCTCTGGACTGTGAACTAAGCAAAAGCCCCACGCTGGCCGACGCATCATGGCGTACACCATACTATGAGGCACGGGAAGGGGGATGAGGGGGAAAAAAAAGGGAAAATGAAAAAGGAAAAAAAAAGAGTTATGTACTTGTAGCATGGGGCTACATATCTCTTCATTCCCAGCAATGGAAAACTAATTATCAAATGCTTCCTTGGTAGTAGGTCTGTCTCTCTTGGGGGGAAACTCCAACAACTATAGTGAGTTTTGTGTTGAAATATGGAATGTAATCAAGGTAAAGAGAAAATGAAGTGAAATTCATTAGTTATACAGTAGGGGGTAGGGGGTGGGGGCGGGGGGTATACTGGGGTTTTTGGTGGTGGAATATGGACACTGGTGAAGGGATGGGTGTTTGAATATTGTATAACTGAGACATAAACCTGAGAACTTTGTAACTTTCCACATGGTGATTTAATAAAAAGTTAAAAAAAAATAAAGTTTACTCTTCAGGAGAATAAGTGGCAGAGCCTGGCAAGCTACCAGTGGCATACTCAATATACCAAAAATAATAACAATGATGGTCCTCATTCTCCTGACCCTGAACGGTATGCCATCAGTCTACATATGCATGCAACAGTGATGAATGGAGACCTTACTGTTGCACACTTGAGCAAATTGATGAACAACAGGATGACAGTGACAGTGACAGTGAAAGTTTATTTTTCCAGGAATTTCCATCCATAGACATTATGAATAGTATGCAACAAATATGTTAATAATCAAGTATAAATTTGTCAACTTGAGTTTTGTTGATGATATTGTGACTGATATTATTGTTCCAGTTTAATTTTGGTGAAATTTGAAATCATATCTTTGGTAGCATTTTTTTTCTTTTTTTATTGCTATTAGAATATTAAAAGCACATCTTTTGGTCTGCAGATACTGCTACAAGTCATTAATTCAGGTTTAGCTTGGAACTATTTTTCGTTTCTTTTTTAGAAATTAGTTCATAAAGCAGAAGGCTTTAGGAGTGAACATATGCTCCCTCACACATGCTAATAATGTGTCAGTGAGAATATTCTAATAGTAGATAACAGAAAATTACTCAGGATGAATCAAAATTACCAGGATACTAGAAATTAAATAATTTCTTCTTCAGATCTGAAAACATACAATGATGAGAATAATACAGAGAAATCCATAAAATCAAGAATATGATGAACAGTTTCTTTCACATTGATATTGGAAAAAACAGATGTAAATGTTGCCTGTCTTTTGACCATAATATTTAATTTTCAAATGTTAGGAGGGAGATAATTTGGTCTTTTTGGAGACACAGTGAGTGACAGTTTCACTATAGCACTGAGAATTCTGAAAGGTGTTAATTCAGGTGCACCTAAGCAAAAGAAAGTAAAGTGGTATCATCAGTGAGGTCTTGGAATTACTTCTGGTTTTTGCTACTGGTTTTTGATGCCAGATAATTACATCAGCCCAACATGGAAAACACTCAATAAACTGCACTTTTTTCTCAAGTCCCTGTATTTTTTTCTAATGCATTTTGTGTTAGATTAGGTCTAGTGTCTGATATTTAAACAACACAATCAACACACACAACGAATCTGATCAATTTCACCTTACATTCACAATTAGTGACTGAATTGTTTAATTTCATATTATATCTTGTCGCTCCAAGAATTTCCTAGTTTTATAGCTTCCTGAAATTTACAGCCAAGGGACCTTCTACCTGACTGCCTTGATTATTTGTTATGAGTTTTAAAGTCTTAAAAAAAAGTTTGTACAAAAAATGTTTGTGAATAAATAATTCTTTGTGTCTTTGAATCCTCTGGAATTATTTCTAAAAGAAATATTAAATTTTTACAATTTTTAAATATCATCAGATTAAATGTTTACTATTTTGAAAATACAATAATAATTTTATGATTTTTTAAAAAAATATTCATACTTACATTAGTATTCTATGGTTAACCTATAGATAGGTATAGAAAGACCCACAAAAGTTGGGTATGAGTAAAGTGTTCGTTTTCCACTAGTTTTCAGAGTCACTTTAGTTTAGAAAGCAATCTCCTTTAATATATTTAAAATTATGTGCTTTATTAAAAATTTTAATTTATGCAATTTCATAAGAAGCACTTTTGTATATAAATATTTAATATTTTAGCTTTATTTCTTATGTGGATATTTTGGTTTTATTTGTAAATATTTTATTTTAACGTTTTTTCTAACGGTTTATATTATTTTTTTACTATACATTGGCCATCAATTTTTTTCATAACCTTTAATGGGTTTATTTTTGCAAAGAAAAATTTCAAATTATTACTTTATATAATTCTGAACAGAAAGGACAGGGCTGCCATTTATTCTTGAATTACAACATCTGAAATATTACAGAAGCACCAAAATAGCCCAATAATGGCACTTACAGGGTTCATAAAAGCCTAATAACTATGGTTCATGCACTTTGAATTTTCAATTTTTCTCTGAGAAATTGAGGTCTGTTCAACGGTGTGTATTGAATTGAATTTTTCTTCTTGCTACCAACTATATCTAATTTTTGTTTATAAAAAATAACCTTTGGCTACATGATTATTAAACATAAGTAAATTCCAAGAGATTGATTAAAAAATTTAAAAGGTTCTTATGTAAAAATTATTCTAATAAATAAAATAAAGGCTCACTTTTATATATGAGAAAATAAATACTTTTTATGTTTTTGGAAGAAGAAACAAGAAATAAGTATTTCTAAAATAAAGCTAGAATACAATAAAAATTCTTCGTATCAGAATTTTTCTGTTTTGCCATTCAAAGCAGTTCAATTTTATGATTTGTTAACTAGAAATCTGATAATAACATTATGATATACATTTAATACAGAGTATTAAATTAATAATACAGAGTAATATTAATAATTCATTCATGAAGTTCTAATCACCAGAGCTGTTTGTTAATATTCATATATTGTTGTTAAGGTTTCAAAGATAATCCAGTCATTTATATCAAATCAGATCAAGAATTAATGCCTAATCTAATTTCTGTTAAGCTTCTCCCACAAGTGGGATTTAAAGTAGTTTTCTTTAGATTAGGACTAGGAAACAATGCATGAAAAGACAAGTCTTCTAAATGAAGGTCACTTTGCCTGAAAGAATTTTGCTTTTCAATTGTTAGTTTTTAAAAATCTTTAGTCTTCCCTCAGAAATTTTCTGTTTATAAAAAAAATGTCACATTTTGTGCTTGAGATAACTTTCTACTTTCTAGAGGGGATGGTGCCTAACTCATGAATCATTTTATAAGGTCAATTAAGACTTCTCAATTTAGGATATGAAGAGATACTGCAGTGGTTATAGAACTTTGCTGAGAAGCAGCTGCACTGGGTTTAATTCCCAGCACCTGAGCTGCTTCCCTAAACCCTGTCAGAAGTGACCCCTGAGTGCAGAGCCTGAAGTAAGCTCTGAGAACAGCTGCGTGTGGCTGCAAACCAAAACCAAACTCTAAATTTATCCTTATGATTTTAATAAATTACTTATTTCTTAGGGCTGGAGCGATAGCACAGTGGGTAGGGTGGTTGCCTTGCACGCAGCCAACCCAGGTTTGATTGTTCCACAGCCAACCCAGGTTTGATTGTTCCACCCCTCTTGGAGAGCCCAGCAAGCTACTGAGAGTATCTCGCCCCCATGGGCAGAGCCTGGCAAGCTACCCATAGCGTATTCGATATGCCAAAATCAGTAACAATAAGTCTCACAACGAGAGACATTACTGGTGCCCACTCGAGCAAATCAATGAGCAACAGAGTGACAGTGACAGTGACAGTGACTTATTTCTTATTTTTTAAAATCTCTTAAAAACATGGTGAAGTAAGCTCTGGTTGGAGGACCCGCTTGAAGTAAGTTCTGGTTGGAGGACCCGCTTGGGAGGGGAGATGCGTGGTGAAAGTAGACTATAGATTGAACACGATGGCCACTCAATACCCCTATTGCGGACCACAACACCCAAAAGGAGAGAGAGAGAATAAAAGGGAATGCCCTGCCACGGGGGTGGGGGGGGCGAGGGGGAAATGGGATTGGGAGGTGGGAGGGATACTGGGTTCACTGGTGGTGGAGAATGACACTGGTAGAGGGAGGGGTGCTCGAACATTGTATGAGGGAAACACAAGTATGAAAATGTGTAAATCTGTTACTGTACCCTCATGGTGATTCACTTATTAATAAATAAATAAATAAATATTTAAAAAGTTATCCCTAAGCACAGAACCAGGAGTAAGCCCTGAGAACTGCGTAGTGTAGCCCCTAATAAACAAAACAAAACAACATGGTGAAGGGTGGTGAAGGTTTGCAAAGCTTGCTGCCTTAATCAGTCTCTTTGGCATAAGAATTATTTTAATTCAATTACTTTTGGGAACCAAAAGACACCAGCAATAGTTCTGAAAACAGAGGAGAAATAATGATTTTGCAACAGATATTAACAATTATCATTGAAATCCCCAGCCCTAAGCATGTTTCTTCTGCTGTACTGGGAAGAAGAAAACAATTGAATCTTCAAAAACATGTATTAATGGAGAAAAGCCCAGGTCTGAATTAAATCTGCATAGTACCATTTCAGTGATACAGTGAACTACCATAATCTTATTTGTTGCACTATACTTGGTAACATTTTATTATTTACTTCTCTCTTCCCCTGGTTAACTGGAATGCCATTTAATTAGGTATCTGGGCAATTTGCCTAAGCAACTAGGTTTTCTGAGTATATTCCATTAACATAAGAGGTGTCCATGTTATAAAGTTTTTTTTTCTTGTTAATCTGTCTTTCTTACAGCGGATCATTGCCAAGAACCTAGAGAGTAGGAAAAAATATCAATATTATTTTTAAAGAATGGTTGATGTCAATCATAGTATATGCTCTTAGCACTGCTTTAGCCTAAGAGGAGAAATTGAGGGTAACCCTGGGGACACGTCCTTCTGTTCTTGAAACCAGACCTGCGCCATGCCCATTTGTGCTTCTGCTTGCCTCTCTGTGCCCACTCTACTCTTCACTCTTTGCACACTCCCTTTCTTTATTTGAACCCACAAAATCTTACACTGCTCAGACAGCTTTGCCCTCTTTGTGTGGTTAGAGCTGGGATCCTAGATTTACTCCCAATAGTCATATCAAGAAATCCTCAAAAGGAAGCGATAGTTGCCAGAAATCAGTAGTCCTAACGCTAGTCTGATATGGTGGAAAGAAGCGCTGAGTCACTACTTAGAATTTTATCTTTAACACCCATGAAATACCAGAAATAATGAGAAAAGGGAGGAACTCATTCATGTCAACCTATGAGAAAAAAGTCCATGGGTACATAAGAACTTTTGATGTTGCCCAAAGGTGGCCTAAGTGCAATAGTCCTTACAATGTACATTAAATTGACCAAATCATGAGGGTGAAGATGAAAAAATATGGAATAAAAATTCATTGAAAATATTAAAGAATTAATTGAAAAAGAATTCACTTGTATCACTTGTATCACTTGTTGTCCTGTTGATCTTCGATTTGCTCGAGCAGGTGCCGGTAACGTCGCCATTTGTCCCTGTCGTGTGCTAGTGCAGCCCAATGATATCTGCTTGCTCCAGGAACAGGAAGAGCCTCAAATTGTTCATTCAGGGATTTGAAATCTGAGCATCTAGTTGGTGGGTGGCCACGCAGTCTTCTGGTGTCCTGTGGAATCCAGTCCGTTAACAGCTCTAGTCCAGCGGTTGTCTCTGAATCTCATTACATGACTGGCCCTTCTGATTTTTGATGCCTTGGCAAATGAGACAGCATCCCTGATTCTTGAACGTCGACGGAGGTCAGGACTCCGGATTCCTTCTCACTTGAGTGAGACGTAATACTCCTAGCATAGCTTTTTTGATTTCTCTTTGGGATACCCAAATAGTGTTCTCATCCTGTTTGTGTAGGGCCCAGGTCTCTGAGGCATGTTAGTGCAGGAAGAATGGTGGAATTGAAAAGATGTGCCTGGAGTCGGAGGTTCTTCATCTTCCTAATTATTTCTTTGATGCTCTTGAAGGCATTCTATGCTGCTCTCTTCCTCCTGCGGGGTTCTGGCGCCAAGTCATTCCTCATGTTGATTTTTCGGCCCAGGTACACATAGCTGCTGCATTCGGAGATGTTTGTTCCATTGAGAGCAAATGGAGCTTCAGGGACTAGTTTGTTTTTCATGAGAAAGCCACAAATTGAAAAAGAATTAAAGGAACTAAATACTGTGGCAGCATTCAGCAGTAGAATTAAAGGAGCCAAAAATTGAATGTCGGTGACCTGGAGGAAAAAAACACATGATGCAACATCTTTAATTAAGAGACAATAGAAAAGAGTTTTTAAAAATCAAAGAAAAATTGGGGCTGGAGTGATAGCACAGCGGGTAAGACATTTGCCTTGCATGCGGCCTACCCAGGTTCGATTCCTAGCAACTCCTGAGCACCACCAGGAGTAATTCCTGAGTGCATGATCCAAGAGTAACCCTTGTGCATCGCTGGGTATAACCCAAAAAGCTAAAAAGCAAAAATAAAAATTAAAAAAAGAGAATTTAATGTACAATAGCAAGAAGAACAACCTCACGTAAGAGAGCAATTAGGGAAATAATGGCTGGCAAACAAGGTAAGTGCTGAGATCTTTCTCAGACTGAGGACCCTGCTTAGAAAGAATTCTGGCACCCACTGGTTTGAAACCCACCTTTCAAAAATAAGTGCCTTACTGATTCTCTATAAAAACTGGACATATGTGTGACCTGTGCAGACAAAATGGCCACTATGTGGACATGAGTCTGGCGTCTTCCAGCCTAGCAAATCTGTTGCTAATAAGGCTATTTCTTGACCAGTCACTGTATATATCTCATTTGTTTGGTCCTGAAGCAACAGTATAAGTATACGTTTGTGCTTGTACTATTGTCTAGATCATGGTGCTTTGCATTTATATTATATTTCCTCCTAGGACTTATTATATTTTTTGGAAAAATTTATGTAACTTTTATATGTATCATCTCATTTGTTTCATTTGCTGAACAGAAGTAAATAGGACTATATGGAGTAGCTTATACTAAACCTCCATTACCAGAAAGATACTTAAGTGATTTTTTTCCCAGAAGACGAATCAATCAGGAATTACTACAAGGCTGTGAGGGATGGAGGATAGTTAAGTTAGAGGAGGGTCCATTATGACAATACTAGTTAGAAATGATCACTCTGGACAAAAACTGAGTGTTGAAAGCAGGTAAAGGAATATACATAACAACTTTTCGGCATCTGTATAGCAAACCATAATGCCTAAAACGATCATTTCTTTGCCCCAATTTCTGGTGGGTTTGTATGTTTTCTTCTTGTGAAGTTCAACCAGTGCATTGTAAATCCTTGATATCAACCCCTTATTGGATGGGTATTGGGTGAATATCCTTTCCAATTCTTTAGAATGTCTTTGTATTCTGGTGACTATCTTTTGAGGTGCAGAAGCTTCTCGGTCACTGTATCTTTTGAGGTGCAAAAGCTTCTCAATTTAAGGCAGTCCCATTTGTTTATCTCTGTTTCCACTTGTCTGGTCAGTGGGGAGTCATCTTTGAAAATACCTGTAGCTTCAATGTTGTGGAGGGATTTGCCAAACTTGTCTGCAATGTACCTTATGGATGCTGGTCTGATGTTGAGGTATTTAATCCATTTTGATGTGATTTTCATGCGTGGTGTTAGATATAGGTCTGAGCCCGTTGTTTTTTTTTTTTTTGTGTGTGTGTGTGTGTTGCTGTCCAGTATTGTCAGCACCATTTGTTAAAGAGGCTTTCCTTGCTGCACTACACATTTCTTGCTCCCTTATCAAAGATTAGAAGATCATATATTTGAGGGTGTGTGAAAGGATATTCTACCCTGTTCCATTGATCTACTGCTCTGCCTTTGTTCCAGTACTATGAAGTTTTAATTATTACTGCTTTGTAGTAGAGTTTGAGGTTGGGTAAGGCGATGCCTCCCATCTTTTTTTTTTCATCCAAATTGTTTTAGCTATTTGTGGGGTTTTTTTGTTCTATATGAATTTCAATAGTGTTCGGTCCACTTCCTTGAACAACGTCATGGGTATCCTTATAGGGATCACATTGAATCTGTATAATGCTTTGGAGAGTATTGCCATTTTGACAATGTTGATTCTCCCAATCCATGAGCAGGGAATATGTTTCCATTTCCTCGTGTCCTCTTTTATTTCGTGAAGTAACATTTTGTAATTTTCTCTCTTAACTAAGACTTCACCTCCTTAGTTAAGCTGATTCCAAAGTACTTGATTTTCTGAGGTATGATAGTCAATGGGATTGTTTTTTTCATATCACTTTCTTCTTTCTCATTATTTGTATATAGGAAAGCCATGGACTTTTGTGTATTGATTTTATAGCTTGTGACTTTACTGTACAAGTCTCTTGTTTCAAGGGGTTTCTTGGTAGAGGCTTCATGGTTCTCTAAATATAATATCATATCATCTGCAAATAGTGAGAGCTTGATTTCTTCCTTTCCTATCTGGATGCCCTTAATGTCTTTTTCTTGCCTAATCGCTATTGCAAGTACTATATTGAACAGAAGTGGTGAGAGTGGGCATCCTTGTCTTGTCCTTGATCTTAGAAAGAAGGCCCTTAGTTTTTCCCCATTGAGGATAATGCTTGGTATAGGCTTGTGGTAGATAGCTTTGACCATATTGAGGAAGTTCCCTTCTATACACATTTTGGTGAGAATTTTCATAGTGAACAAGTGCTGGATCTTGTCAAATGCTTTCTCTGCATCTATTAATATGATCATATGTTTTTTATGTTTTTCCAATGTTTTCTTTTGTTGATATTGTGGATTATGTTGATTGACTTCTGATTGTTGAACCATACTTGCATCCTCGAGATCAATAACACTTGATTGTGGTGTGTAAACTTTTTGATGAGTTGTTGGATTCTACTCACTAATATTTTGTTGAGGATCTTCACATCCATATTCATCAGAGATATTGGTGCATAGTTTTATTTTTTTTGCAGTGTCTCTGTTTGCTTTTGGTATTAGGATTATGTGTGCATCATAGAAACTATTTAGGAGGGTTTCTGTTTCCTCGATTTCCTGGAAAAGCTTGAAAAGAACTGAAAAAATATGTCCTTTTTAAACGTTTGGAAGCTTGAAATGCTTGAAAAGGACTGAAAATAAAATACATCCTTTTTAAATGTTTGGAAGAATTCACTAGTGAATCAATCTCAACCTGGACATTTGTTTCTGGGGAGACTTTTGATTACAGTTTCAATTTACTTGATAGTAATGGGTCTACTCAGGTATTGCAAATCATCTTGGTTCAGCCTTGGGAGGTTATAGGAATCCAGGTATTTATCCATTTCATCTAGATTCTCTTGTTTTGTTGTGCACAGACTTTCAAAGTAGTCTCTTATGATATTTTGAATTTCTTCGGTTTCTATTGTGACGTCCCCATTTTCATTTCTGATTCAGTTTAGTAGGGTTCTCTCTCTCTCTCTCTCTCTCTGTCTCTCTTTCTTTGTGATTCTTGCTAGTGGCTTACTAATCCTATTTATTTTCTAAAAGAAGCAGCTCTTAGATTCACTGGTCTTTTGTTTTGTTTTTTGGGTCTTCATGTCATTGATTTCTGCTCTAAGTTTTATTACTTATTTCCTTCTGCCTGGTTTGGGCTCCTCTTGTTGGTCTTTTTCTAAGGTCTTGAGCTGTGAGGTCAGGTTATTTATGTGGCCCTTTTCTTCCTTCCTGATATAGGCTTGCAGAGTTATAAATTTTCCCCTTAACCTGGCTTTAGCTGCACCCCATAGGTTCTGGTAGCTTGTGTCTTCATTCTCATTTGTTTCCAGGTACCTTTTTATTTTTTTCCTTTATTTCCTCCCTGACTTACTCATTGTTCAACATTAAATTGTTTAATTTCAAGGTGTATTATTTGGTTCTCTGTGTCTGTACATGATTACCTTCTATCTTCAATGCATCATGGTCTGAGAAGATAGTTGATAGATACAATGTCTATTTTCCTGGTTCTATTCCAGTATGCTTTGTGGCCCAGTGCAGGATCTATTTTGGAGAATGTTCCTTGTGCACTAGAAAATAATATGTATTTTTTTATGGGGATACAAAGCCTTGTTTAGATCTATTAGCCCTCTATCTTCTATTTCTTCCTTCAAGGCCAGTGTTTCCTTGCTGACTTTTGATCTTGTGGAACTATCCAGAGGAGATAAGGCGATGTTGAAGTATCCAACTAATATTGTATTGCTAGCGATGTCCTTTCTACAATCTGTTAGTTGTTTTAAGTATTTATTTGGTCCCTCATTAGGTGCACATACATTTAGGAGTATGAATTATTCCTACTGTATATATCCCTTGATTAGTAAAAATTGGCCTTTACTGTCCCTTCTAATCTTTTTCAACCTGAAATCTATGTTGTCCGATAATAGCATGGCCACCCTGACTTTTTTGAGGGAGTTGTTTGCATGAAGGATTGTTTTCCACCGTTTGACTTTGAGTCTGTGTATGCTCTGACAATTCAGATGTGTTTCTTGTAGGCAACAGAATGCTGGGTTCAGTTTCTGAATCCATTTTGCTATCCTGTGTCTCTCGATGGGTGTATTTAGACCATTAACATTGAGAGAGATTATTGTTGTGGAGTTTTGTGCCATCTTTCTGTAGGAGTTTGCTGTGCTTGTAGGGGTTTTTCTTTTCTTACAGGAGCCTCTTTAGTCCTTCTTTTAAGTTTGGTTTTGAGTCCATGAAGTTCCTGAGCTGTTATTTATCAATGAAATTGTGTATGGTTCCTTCAAGTTGAGTGAGAGCTTAGTCGGATAGAGTATTCTTGGTGAGGCGTTCATTTCATTGAGTTTTTTAACTATACCCCACCATTGTCTTCTGGCTTAGAGGGTTTCCTCTGATAAATCTGCTGTAATTCTAAGGGGTGCTCTTTTGTATGTGATTTCCTTATTTGACCTTGCTGCTTGGAGTATTGTGTCCCTATCCATGGCATCCATCATTCTATGATATGTCTTGGAGTCTTTTCATTAGGGTTTCTTCTAGCTGGCACCCTTCAGGCTCCTAGGATCTGCACATCTGCATTATACAGCTCTGGAAACTTTTCAGCAATGATTTATTTAACTGTGGCTTTTTTCATTAGGATTGCCTCCCTGTCCTTCCAGAACTCTGATGATTCTAATGCTATTCCTCTTGGAATTATCCCCTAGATATCTGATTCACTGTAGAGCTATTTAAGGTCTTTTCCCATTGTTTGTTGTAGTCTGTGAGTTTTCTGCTGCTCATCTTCAAGCTCACTGATCCTGTCTTCAGCTGTAACCATTCTACTTTGAGGACACCAACCGTGTTCTTTATTTCATCTACCAAGTCTTTTCTGAATGTAGCTTTCCTATTACTGCTCTCATTTCTTCCCATATTTTCTTCACTGATTGCTTCATTGTTTATTTAAGTTCGATGAACATTCTCAGCATTTCTTCTCTGAATTCTTTATCGGAGAGATCATATTTGTGGGTAACCCCTGCTGAGGCTTCTGGACTCTTTTCTTCATCCTCTTCTCGCTGTGGGGATTTGCGCTGTTTCTTCATGTTGTCTCGGTTATATAGATGTGGGACCTTCCAGTTCACTAGCACTGTTCTCTCTTTGTGAGGTTCCTGGTGAAGGTTCGGAGGATGTGTTCTTTTACATTGGGCTTATAAATCTTCTTGTGCTCATTGGTATTTTGGTGTGATTGGAAAGGATTTGTGCTCACTGATAGTTTGGTGCAATTTGGTTAGGCTAGTGGCCTATTTGCCTTTTGTGTTTGAGGTAGCCGGGGAGTTCTCTATAGAGTTAGGTAATGGGGACAGAGATGTCTGTCAAGTCTACTAAAAGAGGGGAAAACAATGGTGGCTCACTGCCCCCAGAGACCACGCCCTCTGCAGCAGAGGCCACGCCCATTACTAAAGAGGCCATACCCCTTTTTGGTCCTGTAGGATGGGGGCTGGTGTACTTGTATGAAGAAGCAGGTAGTGCGGGGGTCTATGGTGGTGGCTGGGAGCCAGGGATCAGTGCCCACCTGACGCTGGGTTGAGATCAGGTCAAACACTTTTTTTTAACTATTCTGTTTTTTAATTCTCCCTTAATTTTGCGTATGGAGTCTCATTTTGCATAGCTCTTCAAACCTCCTTTCTAGCTGCCTTATTCATAAAGTGCTCTTTTATTGAAATTTACATAGTTGAACTTTTTCTTTGTTTTGGGGCCATACACAGCAGTGCTGGGCAGTATTCTTGGAGCAGTGCCTGACACTCACCCCTGGTGGCACTCAAGAGACCCTGTGTTGTCCAAGATTGAATCCAGGGCTTCTGATCCAAAACATATTCTCTAGTCAGTTATCTGCCTACTCCGACTTATTTTTTAATAGATGTTACTTAGCTTAGTATAAGTAGGAATTGTGAAACACAATTAACTAAAAGTTAAGTTTCTTATTTTGGTGGTTGACTGACCTTTTGTAACATAATTTACAGTTTGGGAAGCTTTTAAAACTCTGGGCAGATTTTTATGTACATGTACATTTTTTTCTTAAGACAGAATCCATAATCACCTGAAATGCTGAGAACACTGTTTTCTAAACTAATGATCCCTGAAGCCAAAGGAAAAATAAGGAAGTTTTTAATTATAGAGATAAAGTAGAAAATAGTTCAGACTGGTTGTAGACAAATTTTAGTTTGTTTATTATGCTAAGATATTTAATATAAGAACCAAATATTTTCCTATACCCAATACCATAGACATTCTCAGAGAATCAATAATTTTGTAGGAGGTAATCTAAGGAATGTGATTTACAACTGACTCAGAAAGCTAAAATGCTGGCGATAAGAGTCTCTTTACCCCTACTTTGCCCTAGAAATATAAATTCTGTAACCGCTAAATTTTGGTTGCATTGGTGCTTGAGTGCTAATTAATCAAGAGACAGTGGCTTTAAGAGAAAGAACTTTATTGACAACAAGAAGGCAGATTGGAAGATGGCAAAATTATTCTCAAATTAACTTTTATGTATAAAAAACATTTTTTAGTTAGGAAACAAAAACAGGGAAACACATGTTTTAGAAAGAGTCAATTGCAGTGTAGTGGGCACCAGAATGAGTAATAAATCCCCTCATAGGTTGGTCCTCTGGGGCATATTCTGTCTTCTCTGCAAGCCTGAACAAACAAGTGTTAGGCTTTTGAACAAAGGAAAACTGAGGACAAGTTGTGTTAATATCTTTAGTCTTTGGAGCAATGACAATTATTTTTATCTAAAATTGATCTCTGGATCAGTTTTAATTCCACCAACTGTTCCCAAATTTGAGCTGTTTCAAGCACCCAGTCTTAGAAAAAGTAAAGGGTTTTTGAAGCCATTGGACTGTGTATATGACTGAATCCAATTAAGGTTGCTATATAAACATTTTCAATCCTTATAGGCAGAGATCCATCCATCTTGTGATTATCAAAGACAAACTTCCTATGTATGTAAATTTGTTTATTAAAAACTGCCACTTCACAAAAGGACCTGTCTCTCAGTGTTCCCTAGCTTTTAATGAGTGTTGAAGCCTGTTTTAGGTTATGTGTGTGTGTATGTTTGTGTGTATGTGTGTGTGTCTGTGTCTGTGTCTGTCTGTGTCTGTCTGTGTGTCTGTGTGTCTGTGTATTTTGGGGGCCACACTCAGTTTTGCTCAAAGATTACTCCTGGCATCTTCTCAGGGATCATTCCTGGTGTACTTCAGGAAACCATATGACTCCACCAAGAATCATATCTGTGTGAATAGCAAGTGCTCTACCTTCTGTTCTATGGCTCCAGCCCCTGCAAGCAGGTTTTAAACTTCACTCAGGAAACTCCCAAGAATATAAACTAGTAATTCTGTATATTTTCCCACCAAGTATCCTATAAGTTGATTAGAATGGTAGGACAATAGGGGCAGGAACAATAATGCAGCAGATAGGGTGTTTACCTAGCATGTAGTCAACCTAGGCTTGATCCCTGACATTCCATATGATCCCTGAGTACTGTCAGAAGTGATCCCTGAGTAAAGAGCCAGGAGTAAGACCTTAGCTCCAAATAACTCCTGCACCAGAAAATAAGACTGATACAGCAACAGCAAAATCTTAATTTTTCTGTTTCCAATTTTACCACCAAGCAAGAAAATATTTGTCTATTCACACCACAGAGGCAACAAATTTAGAAAAAAAACACTAAAAATTCTTCAGAATACAACCTTCCTCTATACTAAACCATCTTCTTCTGGTTTTTTTCTATTCCAAATGGGAAAAATCTTAATACTTTGATATATCTTATACATCTATAGGTGAGTCCTACCCACCTTTTTCTCCATACTATTTTATTCTTTAGTCTTAGTAGCTTTTGTCAGCTTCTAGAGCTATTCTCATTTTTTTTTTACATAATCTATTTCCTCTTACTGAAATGCTACTTTTTTAGATTTTTCCATGGTTTACTCACTGTGCTCAGATCTCTCTTGGAACGTTATATATTAGGAAGGGCTTTTATTTTTCCCACCAAATGCAATATAGTCTTGTCTAATAATGATTCATTTATTAATCATTCTTACATTAAAAATAATTAAAGACATTTAATTAATTATCACTTCACTTGTATCACTTGTCATCCCATTGATCTTCAATTTGCTCGAGCATCTCCATTAGTCCCTGTCATGGGCTAGTGTAGCCCAATGGCATCTGCTTGCTCCAGGAACACGAACAGCCTCAAACCATTCACTCGTGGTTTTGACGAAGAATTCTGATCATCTCCTTGGTGGGTGGCCACACGGTCTTTTGACATCCCGTGGAATCCAGACAGTAATAGCTCTAGTCCAGCAGTAGTATCTCAATTGCATTAGGTGCCCGGCCCATCTGATTTTCGATGTCTTGGCAAAGGAGACAGAGTCCTTGATTCTTGATCATTAATGGAAGTCAGAACTCCGGATTACTTCTCTCACTTGAGTGATATGTGATATTCTAAGCAGAGCTTTTTTGATTCCTCTTTGGGAGACCCACATAGTGTTCTCATCCTGTTTTCCTAGGGCTCAGGTCTCTGAGGTGTAAGTTAGTGCAGGAAGAACAGTGAAGTCAAAAAAGATGTGTCTGGAGCCAGAGGTTCTTCGTCCTCTTAACCATTTCTTCGATATTCTTGAAGGCTTCCAGGCTGCTCTCTTCCTCCTGTGCAGTTCTGGTGCCAAGTCATTCCTCATGTTGAGTTCTCGACCCAGGTACACATAACTGCTGCATTCAGAGGTGTTTGTTCCGTTGAGAGCAAATGGAACATCAAGGACTAGTTTGTTTTTCATGAACATTGTCTTGGTGAGATTCAGCTGCAGTCCGACCTTTCCACACTCGAGGTCAAAGTCAGTCAGCATTTGTGCCGCTTGGCTAATGTTTGGTGCTATGAGAACGATGTTATCAGCGAAGCGGAGGTCGTGTAGTTGCCGACCATCTATCTTCACTCCCATTCCGTCCCACTCCAGTCATCGCATGAAATTCTCAACTGTGGCACTGAAGAGTTTCAGTGAAATGGTATCACCCTGCCGAACCCCTCTCTTATAATATAATTATATAATTATATTTGGCAGAGCTTGGCAAGCTACCTGTGGCATACTGGATATGCCAAAAACAGTAACAATGATGGTCCTCATTCCCCTGTTCCTGAAAGAGCCCCCCATATGCCATCGGGCTACACTAGCACTCGACAGAGATGAATGGAGATGTTATTGGCACCCGCTCAAGCAAATGAAATGAACAGAATGGCAGTGATACAGTGATACAGTGATAATTATATTTCTGATGAAAGTAATGTTATTTGACTAAAATTTAGGAGTAGGAAGAAGTCCAAAGATATATTTGAGGCCACTTTTGTCTTTTTGGCCTATAAACAATGTTTAGGATCCTTAGCTCACATGGAAAGAATTATAAAGCTAGAGAAGCAAAAGAGGGAGTCAGAAATATGAAGGGACTATGGCTAATAGCTCCATGTTTGGGCAGATATTTGAGGGGAGGATATGTAAAAGTAGAATCTATGCATATTATGAACACACACACAATTACAGAACACAGCTTGGCTTATATATCTTTGTAGCCCAGAATATTTTAAGACCTATACTCGTTAGCAACGAGTTGAGGAAAGAAAAACCATTTTCAAGAAATGAACTGAGAAGCAGCCTACTCTTCCCAGAAGAGCCGCGATGCCCATATGAGTCAACTTAGACTTAAGACTCATCTGAGACTCCTACTCAAAATGACCCAAAACTCAGCCCAAACTCAAGAACTAATTCTTGTCAGGAAACTATTCAGCAGGAACAAAGTTTCATAAGATTCAAAATACAGAAGATCACTAGAATTCAAAATTTTTTCTCCTGATAAAAACAAAAAAATAAAAACCTCTGTCTTGATAGAAAAGCCCCATTTTTGGAAAAAATAAGTATAGCTACTAAATTCCTATAAAATCAGCTTCCCAAAGCAGTGTGGGCATTCCACTCTTCATTGTGTAGCCCCAAACCATTAGTTTTTCCCTTATAGCGCTCCACTTTGTGGTTCCTAATGTCTTTCTTTAGAGAGCAAATCCTTTTACTTTTGGAATTTTTAGCATTTTTTATACTGCTAAATGACATAAAATAAGACACAAAAAGTGGATAGCTATTTTTACATTTCAAAATAAAAGTTTCTACACAACAAAAAGTTACTTAAAAAGCAAAAATACATCTTACTAAATGGTAAAAAATATTTGCACACCAGATATCTAATGCACTATAGCACTGTAGCATTGTTGTCCCTTTGTTCATTGATTTGCTCAAGTGGGCACCAATAACAACTCCATTGTGAGACTTGTTGTTACTGTTTTTGGCATGTAGAATATACCACGGGTAGCTTTCCAGGCTCTGCCGTGCAGTTGGGATACTTTTGATAGCTTGCCAGGCTCTCCAAGAGTGACGGAGGAATCGAACCCAGGTTGTCTGCGTGCAAGGCAAACGCCCTACCTGCTGTGCTATTGCTTCAGTCCAGATATCTAATGAGAGAATTATATTTAAAACGTAAGAAAATCTCATAAAAAGAAGCAACTGAAAAGGAAATTACTATGTCACAAAATAGACAAAATATAAATAGATGCTTTTTTGAAGAAGATATATAGAGTGACATTATTCACTTAGAAATATTCACCATCATGCATTATCAGAGAAATGCAAATGAAAGGTATAGCAAAGTAGATCATCACATCAATAAGAATTGTCAAGGAACAAAAACAAGTGTTAATGAAAATGTAGAAAAAAAGAAACCCTTATTACATTATTGATGGAAATATAAACTGGTCTAGCTTTTTTGGGTATTGGTATGAAAATGTCTCAATATCTCAAAATACTAAGAATATTTTTACCACAAGAGTCAGCAATTCCCTTCTTACTTATCTATCTAAAGAATGTATGAACTCTAATTTAATTGGTTTATGAGCAAGTTCACCACAGCACTATGTATAATAGGATAGGGAAACAACATAAGTGCCCTCAAAATCAATCTGTAAAGAAAGATGTAGCACATAGAAACATATATATTAATCAAAATACAAAATATTTCCTTAAAATACAAAATATTGGTATTTGCAACAATTTAGGTATAGCTGGTTATGTTAAACAAGATAAGTGACATTTAATGAACATTTGATTATGAAAGTAACATGTGAGATATTAGGAAATGAAGTCATGGAACAGAAAATGCCAATCAGAAAATAAACCACACAGTCCAGGCAGAGAACTGTGGTTGCCGTGGGGAGAAGTGGGGATTTTAATAAACAATATTGGAGGAACTTTGGCACTTAGGTGATAGGGTAGCTTGACAACTTACTTTTGAAAAAAATGTAGAAAAGCACTCCTAGAACATATTTCAAACCCATATAACGTCATAAAATATGTCTAAAAATAATTTTTTTTTGCTTTTTGGGTCACACCTGGCGATGCACAGGGGTTACTCCTGGCTCTGCACTCAGGAATTACCCCTGGCGGTGCTCAGGGGACCATATGGGTTGCTGGGAATCGAACCCAGGTCGGCCGCATGCAAGGCAAATGCCCTACCTGCTGTGCTATTGCTCTAGCCCCTCTAAAAATAATTTTTAAAAATTCTTAACAAAGTGCCTATTTTCCTTATTATCTTCTCTTGAGCAATCACTTGTATCACTTGCCATACTGTTGTTCATCGATTTACTTGAGCAGGCACCAGTAATGACTCCCTTTGTCCCTGTAGCATGCTAGTTAAGCCCAATGGCATCTGCTCGCTCCAGGAACACGAAGACCCTCAAACAGTTCATTCATGGTTTTGATAAAGAAGTCTGACCATCTTGTACATAGGCAGGCACACATTCTTTTGACGTCCTGTGGAATCCAGTCAGTAACAGATCTAGTCCAGCGATCAAGTCTAAATCTCATAATGTGTCCAGCCCATCTGATTTTCGACGCCTTGCTAAATGAGACAGTGTCCCTAATTCTCGATCATCCATGGAGGTCAGAACTCCGGATTACTTCTCTCACTTGAGTGATATGTGATACTCCAAGCATAGCTCTTTTCAATTTCTCTTTGGGATGCCCAATAGCATTCTCATCTTGTTTTCGTAGGGCCCAGGTCTCTGAGTCATATGTTAGTACAGGAAGAATGGTGGAGTTGAAAAGATGTGCCTGGAGTCAGAGTTTCTTTGTCCTCTTAAACACTTCTTCAATGCCCTTGAAGGTGTTCCATGCTGCTCTCTTCCTCCTGCGCAGTTCAGGTGCCAGGTCTTTTATCATATTGAGTTCTTGACCTAGGTACACATAACTGCTGCATTCTGAGATGTTTCTTCCATTTAGGGCAAATGAAACATCAGGGAATAGTTCATTTTTCATGAACATTGTCTTTGTGAGATTCAGCTGCAGTCAGAAATTTCCACACTCACGGTTCAAGTTGGCCAGCATTTGTGATGCTTGGCTGATATTTGGTGTTATTAGAATGATGTCATAAGCAAAGTGGAGGTGGTATAGTTGCCGACCATCTATCTTCACTCCCATTGCTTTCCACTCCAGTCGTCGCATGATGTTCTTGAGGGTGGCACTGAAGGGTTGTGGTGAAATGGTTTCGCCCTGCCGAACCCCTATCTTTACGTCAATGATCACTTCTTTGTAGAATGGTGAGATCCTGGTGGTGAATCTGTAATACAGCTCACAGAGGATCCTGATGTACTGAGTTTGAATGCCCTGTTTGGCTAGGGCTTTGATGATTGCTTCAGTCTCAACAAAATCGAAGGCCTTCTTTAAATGAATGAACGATAGACAGAGCGGCATCTTGAACTCTTGTGAAAACTTAATGAGCTTGGTTACTGTGTGGAAATGGTGATCGTGCTGAATCCTTTTCGGAACCCTGCTTGCTCGCATCATTGTCCTTTGTTTAGTGTTCTGCCAATCCTATTTAGGATGACTTGAGTGAATAACTTGTAGACGACAAACAACAAGCAGATAGGGCAGTAGTTGCTGATGCCGTGGATATTTCCCTTCTTGTACAACAGAACAGTCCTGCTGGTTTTCCATTGGGATAGAACCATGCATTCAGACAGGTAGTGTGTGAAGAGCGGAGGCAGTGTATTGATGAGTACTGATGGCAGGTTTTTCAAGTGTTCAGGCCTGACCTTGTCTGGACTGAATACTGTATGCTTCTTTACTGACGAAATAGGTGTCAGATTTCACACCTAAGGGGGAACTCTGGGAACAACATATCCATCCTGCGGAGTTTGGTATGTGGGCAGGTGGATGTGGCTATCAAAGAGATCCAAGTAGAAGTTGTGGATAACCTTTTCCATTACCCTTCTGGAAGATGTGATAGACTTATCAGGATGTCGAGGGCAGTCATCTTGGTCTTATAGTTTGGGAAGGACAGGCGAGTGTTTCTAACACTTTTACCACTTTCTGCTGCATCAGTCAACACTGCTGCTCTTCTCTTTTTGAAGTGTTCCTTTATCCCTTCTCTTCACAGCTATGCAAGTACAGACATTAGCTTGTGATTACCTGAGGCTCGCGCCAGTCCACATTGGTGAATGAGCTTGAGAGTTTCCAAAGTCAGGAAACTTTTAGTGCCTTCCTCTCTCTCTGCATACCTCACACAATCATGGAGGTGTTGAACCAGTTGATCATATTCCTTGTCAATGTCGTCAACGGCCGCATCTCCCCATATTGCTGCAATAGTGCTAAAGAGCTCCCAGTTGGTGGTCGTTCTGGGAGATCTCTTAAACTTTACAGCCCTTTCTCCCTGCTGTGAGAAGTAGAATTTCGCTCAAAGGAGATGGTGATCTGATTCTATTTGGAATTTTGGGACAGCAGCGACGTCGGTCAGGCAAAACTGTTGATTGAATATGACGTGGTCAATTTCATTGTGGAACTGTCCACCAGGAGACTCCCTTGTATAACATTTAGATTCAGCCTTCTGGAACTGCGAATTACCATGGATGGTCTTGGTCAACATGATGAACTCAGACAGTCTCTCACCTTGTTCATTCCATTCTATGCCAAGGGTCCCAATATAGAGTTCTTCAGGTGACCATCTAAGTCCTATCTTGGTGTTATAATCACCGACAATGACTTTATAGAAGGTGTGGTCTTCTTTAGAGAACTTCTCCAGCTCTATGTAGAACTTCTCAATTTTTTCTTCATCGTAGTTGGATGTTGGTGTGTAGATGAAAATAGAAACTGCTGACAGTGAGCCACGTTTATTCAAACATAAGCATCCGATTCGGGTTGTTAGGCATTCTAGTGAATGGTTATTATAGACCAAAGGTATACAATATAATATTATACCAAAGATATAAATATATTTGGCTTATGGCCAAATTTGTGTTGACAAGGACACTAACACCACCAATGCCTCTATTTTCACATGTTCCCAGGAACAGTCCTTCTCCAGTGTCAAAAACAGTGTGATGTGTTCGATGCCTTCTCATCTTGGTCAATCCAATGACATCATACTTGATCTTCTCCTTTTGCACCATCAGGTTCTAAATGAATGCTTCTAATGCCAGTGTATGTGAATTAAAAGTGCAAACAGTCATTTTAGTCCTTCTTTATTTTGGCAGCCTAGTTCAGCCCTGAGATTTTATCAGCCTTTCCTTGTTCGTCCTTCTTAAAGTTGCAGTACTGGGGGCTCTTTCAAGGTCAGGGGAATGAGGTCCATTATTGTTACTGTTTTTGGCATAGCTAATAACACAACATGTGTAGCTTGCCAGGCTCTGCTGTGCAGGCGGGATACTCTCGGTAGCTTGCTGGGTTTCCGAGTGGGATGGAGGCTTTTAGGGAGGCCTCTAATGGCTATTACAGGTATTCCTATGGTTCACACCAAATGAACCCCATCAAATATGGTGCAGTAATTATGTAAAATGGGTACAAAGTGCTTATGATGCAATACCATTTAAAAATTCCTAATATTTATTATAAAATAATTTTAAAAATACAACAATTGTTAGCCAAATAAATAGTACATGCTGCCTTTCATATCCAGTTGGATCCCCTGAAAAACATTTGTAAAGCATAAATGATATCTGAGGGGCCAGAGCAATAGTACAGTGGGAAGCGTATTTGCCTTTCATGCAGCTACCTTGGGATCGATGTCCAGCATACTAATGGTCCCCAAAGCACTGCCAGGAGTGATTCCTGAGTGCACAGCCTGGACTAAGACCAGAGCTTCACCTGGTCTGGTCCCCAAAGCCCTAAATATGTAAAATACCTATGAAAATATTTCTAATAAAATATTTCAATAGCTCCTTATAATTATAGTGGAAATGAAACCTAGTAGTGCTTGGAACTAATGTTATTACTGATCTTTTGATAGTAGTTGAGAATTAGAAAATGTTTAACTTTTTGCCTTCTACACATATCTTTTTAACTTACAGATAAAGACTATAATCTAATAAATTTTAATTTCTTGCAAATATATTTTAGAGCATAGTAAATATACATAGTTCTCATTACAAACAGAACTTAAAAAGTCTTTTCTAATAGTTTAAATCATAATTGACTTGTAAGACATTCCTTGAGGATGATTAACTAGAAGAGAAAATATATTCATAACCAGCACTAGTTAATACATTGAAATTTTTTCTTATTCAGAGAAAAGTTGAAAGTGGCACTCTTAGTCTATTTGTATCTTTTCTTCATTCAGGGAACAAGGATTTCTTCCATTTGCAGCTCTGTAATACTATAAAGTTAGATTTTGTTGTTGTTTGCGGGAGGCATACCTGTGATACTCAGGGTTACTCCTGGCTCCACATACAGGAACTACTTATGGTGGTGCTGAAGGGCCCAAATGAGACACTGGTGATAGAACCAGAGTCCGAAACATGCAACACAAGCACCTTATGGACGGAACTATCTCTCCAGTCTCCTATACAGTTAGATAATTTTGAATTACAACTTTCTGGGTCAAACATAAGAAATTATAAATAGAGGAATTACAATCATCTATATTAATTTGTAATCAGCATACATATTACATTTATTTATTTATTCAGCATCAGAGAGTTGGGCAACATGTGGAGATGCTCAGATATTTTTCTTGTCTCTGCCCTGAGACTCTTGACATCATCATCATATGTGCTGTCAGGATTGAAGTGAGATCTGCTGTGTCCAAGGCTAAAGAAAAAGTATGTCGTTTAAGACCTGAAGTCGAACAAAAATTAGAGTATTTGAAAAATATAAAGGTCAATGCATTTTAGAATAAGTCAAGCTCAATTTTCATAAGCTTGAGTGAATTCAAGAGTATAGGCACATTTTTATAAAATCATATTTAAGACATAAGATTATTTTTTATAGATTTTTATCGTACTGTGTATTCTATTTATATGATAATGATAGAATTACATTGATAATTACTTGAGTAGAGATGCCTTTAGCGTTTGCTATACTTGTCAATCTCATCTATTATATGTATTTTCAGTGGCAAAGAAAAAGGGAGAAAGCAGAAAATCATCTTTCTGATCATGTTTTGTCTTTCTGCTGAAATTTTGAAGCAATGCATTTCAACTTTTTGTTTCAAGTCTTACTATTTTTAGAAAAAATACACTGAAGGCCAAAGAATTTATCTTCTAAAAGTTGTTCATTTTATGAAGAGCTTGTTTCTCTACTTAGAACAAAGTTTTATTTTACCTGGACACTTTGATATTTTCCCCTAGAGTTTTGGTGTCTACTTGGTTTATCTACTAGACTCTCTTGTCTAAAAAAATGAAATTTGGTGATTTTATTTCCACATATAACATTCACCTATAAATAAGTACTTTTTACTTATCTTGATATTCAGTTACAAGGTAAACTCCTCATCTAAATTTCAGTTTACTGTATATAAAATTTTAGTTCCAAGAAATTCTGTCTTTGGTCTTTTGTTGTCAAGTAAATCAACAGAATAGGTTTCACATTTTTTTAGTCTCAGAAAGCTTTCTGTTACTTTGCTACATAAAAGAGAAAAATAATATTTGCAACAAAGAGATGTAGTGAATACACTTGACTAACTACTTCTGAACAAAAAATAATCATTAATTACTACCACATACTTTTGGAACAAATAATTTAGTATTTGTAATTAGCTCATTCTTGAATATGTGTATGGGTTTATAAGTAATATGTGTTGCTTCTTTGTGTAACTTTGTATTATACTTCATTACATAACTATTAAACCCATTGCAGATTTCATGTTTAAAGAATTTCTATTTTTTGTTTGTTTTTTCATCTGGTTTATAATTCTTCATAATTCTCTTGCCTCCAATTTTCAGGTTTATTTTTGAATACTTTACCATTACATAGCAAAGCTTTATTCCTTATGTGTGTCCTATGTTTCTATTAGGGCAATAGCCTTGCAAATATCTTATATATAATTCTTGACTGTTGAACAACGGAGGCAGGCTAATAGGACACTTGAAAGGTTTCAAATATAAAAGCGCATGTTTATACTCATGAGATATATATTTATGCACTCAAAAGGAAATTGAAAGATTTCTACTATGAGGCATGTTTATGCTCTTATGAAATAATGATATTAAGCATATAAAGAAAATGCCTCTATAAACTTTTTTTGGTTTTGATTTAAAGGCAATATTGAGCAGTTATCAGGGTCTTCATCCCTGCTCTATGCTCAAGGATAACTCCTGGTCACATCTGGGATTGAACCCAGACCTTAGACAAGCAATGCAGCACTTTCGCCCATTGAGCTGTCTCTATAGCCCCTACTTTTATTAATATAGATCTTTTCTTTCTACTTTTCATAGATTTAATGATTTTATTCAGTTACACTAAAATTCAAGGGGTTCTTAAACAATTATAATTTGAACTATAATCTGAATTTGAACCAGTCACCCAAAGGCAAAGCAATCTCCTTAATCCCTGTACTATCTCTACTGCCTTGTGTGTATATAATTTTATTAGCTTAGAACTTACTATTAAATTATAAAGGTTTCCTGCATACTAAAATACTAAAATTAAACATGCATCTGTGTAGCTATAACCCAAATTAAATTATTTTACATTTAATCATTTTTGAAAGAATTATTTTCTTCTTTTCATATCTTTCCTACCCCAGTGCAAAAGAATCTTTCAGTATCTTTTCTACTCCAGTTACAATGCATCAGATCCATTGCCGCTAGATATTGGAGTTGTTTCAGTATCATTTTTTATGAATATAATGATTACAAAGTACTTCTTTTTAAAATTTTGGTTTTTGCTTAGTCATGCACTCTTTCTTAAGATAACTAATTTATTTCTGCCTCTATCTTTTCACCCAACAAATTAGCATAATTATCTTGAAGCTTACCTCAAATTTTACTTTCTAAACATAGGCTTCCTGGATTCCTAATCACTTCTTTTTTTCTCTTGGGAATGTTCTTAGTCCTTTTTAAAAACACAGAGACTATTTTAAGTATTAAAAACAAAGTTATCAAGATGTCTAAGTTCCTACATATTTTTCCCTGCTTTGCTCAAATTTCCAGCCCATGTGTGTAGTTAGAAAAACAAATAAACTTTTATACTTTAAGACTTACTTTTCTTATTTTCTTTTTTTTGCCTGGAATTCTCACCATTCCTCATCAATTTTATTTTACTGAAACTTCAAAGTCATACTTAGGCATTTAATTCCCAGGAATGATTTCTTTGTCCTTGTATGACTCAAATTGTGCTAGATATTTTCTCTTATCAGTCAACAACTTCTTACTTAGCATAAATAATCCCATCTGAGCATTTGTCACATTGCAATATACTTGCTCACTTCTTTGTCTCCTCTATAATAATGAAAGCTTTACTATAAAATAAAGTACTGCTACTGCTAGATTCATAAATGTCTGACACAATTCTGTGTAATAACTATAAATGGTGAAAGTACTTAAAATATATATGTATATATTTATGTATATTTTAGTGAAGGATTAACTGTAATCTATTTAATAAAGTAGATTTTTGTCTTCCTATTCATAACTTATTTTTATCCTATGACTTTGAAAGTTCTTTAGAGTTGAGAATAGTTTTCCTAAATTTAATTTATTATTCATAATATCACATAGTACTCGACTGATAATTCTGGATTTAATTTACATTCATGGAGTTCAAAATAAGACTTGTATGGTTACGGAAAGACCTTTATAAATATTTTGAAATCTAAAAATATGATGAGTATTTTTAAAATAGACATCCAAAAATGTGTTTTAATAGCTTGGTTGCCGCCTAAACAGCTGATTTAGAAAATATTCTTTCTTACTCGTATTTCTTTTAACATTAAAAGACCAGCTTGTGAGGAAAAGCTAAAATTTTAGCCCTGATTATGGGCTCTTGAAGCTGGAACCAAGACACTGGTTCTCTGTGTTGGTCCTTGATTACCAGGCTCTCTAATATATTCAAGAATGAATATATTGAGTAATAAAGATGCTCAGACTCAGAGCTGGGAAATATAGGTTTATTAAGTAGAAGGAAAAGGAAAGGAAACCTCCCACCTCAGGAAGAACTTAATATAGGACTTAATTTAACTATGGACGTATATTTGGGGGTCTGTGACAGGATATTAAACTCTGTTCCATTACTCAGTGATTCAATAAAAATTAAAAAAAAATTAATTTTTAAAAATTAACTATGGATTTTTATGACTATGGTATTGTGGGTTCTTATCTTTTTAATAAGAAAATTGTGTGTGTTATAGAGTATATGAAGAAGTTAAAGATAAGGAAAGCTCTTTGTGTGTGTTGGCCCTTTTAAGCAAAAACTTTGCATTTCTTACAAATTGTCAAGAATGTTACAGAGACTGCTAAGATCAATGTGGTCTGACCATTTGCCATGGGTATTCCCATTATCTTAGCCTTCTGAATTTGTGAAGTTGGACAGTTGTTAAATTGTTGTCTAACCGTAAAGAGACCAGAGATTCTCTGGAAATGTAGGACGTAAGACACGGACAGTCAAAATATGGGACTGCTCAAGGCAGTTGGCAAGGGGAAGCCGAGGTTTCTTCTTTCTTATTTCACTCTTGCCTTTGATTTGGACGTGTTTGTCCAAATCATGAAAGGCACTGGACAGGCCTCTAGCTTTGGAGACTTTTACAGTTAGGAAAAACCCAAAAGTTTATCTCCAGCACTTTGCCTTGTGCCTTTGGAACAGGCTGTTTGCAGGCAAGTGGAGAGGTATTGGGCTTTACCATGTAGAGTCAGGAGAATTTGCCTGTTGCTTCTCCCCAAGTTCGTGAGAAAAAAACAAACCCTCCCCTCCTATTCTGTGGCATATTTAGTTTCACCCATTTTGTATGAAAGGCATTGGGTCAGGCATCCAGTGGTCTGTGACTTGTGCCTCTGGGCAGTGGAAACTTTGTGGGGGAAGTCCATGGACAAGGCCTCGAAGGTTCTGGCTGGGCCTGCCAAGTGCCTCTCCCGATTTTGTGAGGAAAACCCAGAAATTTCATCACCAGTTCCTTGTCTTGTGTGCTTGAGTCATGCTAGAGTATTAAGTTAAACTGAAAATGTAAAACAAGCTTTGAGTGAAGCATTATGCAGGGATAAAATGGTGCATATAACCATGCAATAAGTGTCTGATAAACAGATGTTCCCCCACATAAGAAAGTCATCATTCTGCATTTGTCCTCCCTCAACAAAATACTCTCTCATTATATTCACTTACAAGAAAATTGCATGGATTTATCTTTTCTTATAGCCGAATAGTATTATGTTTATATACCTTGCATACACTCATCTGTTCTTGAACCATGGTGCATAAAACTGCCATAAGCATGGGCCGGAGAGCGTACAGCGGGTATGGGGCTTGCCTTGCATGTGATTGGCTTACATTTGATCCCTGACATCCACATGGTCCCTGCGAGAGCCAAGAGTGATTTTTGAGTGCAGGACTAGGAATAAGTCCCAAGTACTTCCATCTACAGCCCCAATCCAAGAAAAAGAAACAGAAAGAAAGAGAGAAAGAAAAAAGAAAAAAAGAAAGAAAGGAAGGAAGGAAGGAAGGAAGGAAGGAAGGAAGGAAGGAAGGAAGGAAGGAAGGAAGGAAGGAAGGAAGGAAGGGAGAGAGAAGGAAAGAAATTAAGAAAGAAAGAAAGAAAGAAAGAAAGAAAGAAAGAAAGAAAGAAAGAAAGAAAGAAAGAAAGAAAGAAAGAAAGAAAGAAAGAAAGAAAGAAAGAAACGAAGGAAGAAAGAAAGGAGGAAGGAAGGAGGGAGGGAGGGATGAAGGGAAGAAGGAGGGAAGGAGGGAAGGAAGGAAGAAATTTATTATGAATATAGGAGTGCAAAATACTTTTCTGAAGTAACATTTTGGGATTCTTCAGGCACCTGTCAAATAGTGGAATTTCTAGGTCCTAAAACTACAAAAAAGTTTAATATTATGTTATCTATTTGTATAAAACAAACACATAAGAGTTATTGAAAATTATCCATAATACTTCAAATAGTGTAAAGAGAAAGAAACTTATCAACACATTTTTATAAAGAGTTAATCTGAAAGATAACTTAAATAACAGCATATAGTTTCAGTTTGTGTACTAACTTATCTGAGATCATAAAAGTCTGGTCACTGTCACTATCACTGTCATCCCATTGCTCATCGATTTGCTTGAGCGGGCACTAGTGAAGTCTCCATTGTGAGATTTGTTGTTACTGTTTTTGGCATACCGAATCCGCCACGGGTAGCTGCCAGACTCTGCCATGTGGGCGGGATACTCTGAGTAGCTTGCCAGGCTCTCTGAGAGGGGCAGAGGAATCGAACCTGGGTTGGCTGCCTGCAAGGCTAATGCCCTACCGCTGTGCTATCACTCCAGTCCCATAAATGTCTGGCATATATATATATGCCAAAAACAGTAACAACAAATCTCATAATGGAGACATTACTGGTGCCCACTTGTGCAAATTGATGAGCAATAGGATGACAGTGATACAGTGATACAGCGACAGTGGTATATATATATATATATATATATATATACATAATACATACATAAGCATGTATATACAATATATACATGTTTACATATATGCATATGCTTCAATGTATTTATTTTTAATTGAGAAATTTAAAGAATTGGGCCACTGACATATTTAATATGATGTATTCTAAATTATTTGGAAGTTTTAAAATTAAAAATTTCATGTTAAGAAAAATTATACTGTTTTGGGGCTGGAGCGATAGCACAGAAGGTAGGGCGATTGCCTTGCACGCAGCCGACCTGGGTTCGAATCCCAGCATCCCATATGGTCCCCTGAGCACCGCCAGGAGTAATTCCTGAGTGTAGAATCAGGAGTAACCCCTGTGCATCGCCGGGTGTGACCCAAAAAGCAAAAAAAAAAAAAATACTGTTTTAGTGATTTATTTCTAGGAGAAATTACCAAATTATCATTCTTTTGTCAAGAATTAAATATATTCTTTGAAATCTCCAAAGCAAGGTCCCTGTGGACAAGGACAATTTAACATAGTTAAAAAGGAAGCAGCTTTTAATTTATTTTCAGCTGGCAACCACGAGAATGGGTTCCATATCTTATTTATTTTTATTTAATCTAAAGGCTGATGGCTCCCTAGTGAGAGGATAATATGAATTCAGCAACCAGGACATTATTTTAACATTTTTTGTATGCCATATTAAGTTTCTGTATAGCATTCCCTTGTATCAGAAAGAAGATAGAATGAAGAGAATTTGGTTTTTTGTTTGTTTTTTATTTCAGAATGATACTTGAATATTCATTTGTTCTTTAGGTAGATTGGAGGCTCTAAGACGACTTCAAAATACAACCAACCAAATATTATATGTAGCAGAGATATTGAACTTCCAAAAAATGAGCTATATATAGAATGATACAGGTATGATTATTACATTCCCTGATAACAGCAAATATCAAAAGAACTTTCAGATATTTCTAAAATCAACAACTTTACATCTTGCTTTTTTCTCAGTGATATCATTCTTATTTATTCATCATCAATTACAGTGGGCATATTTTAGTAAATTAATTGTATTTAGAACTAATCTTTGATCGCAGTAATTTTCTTGTTCCTCATTCAACTATGAAATCTACAAATAAATTTTCAAACAATATTTCCAAACATATTTCCATATTTCCAAAAAACTTAGCAAAATGGATTATGGTATTTATAAATTATAATATTGGACTATAAGTTTCCTGACAACTAAAGAATCCAATATAATGCCCTTAAATATTTTTGCTCTTGTGATTCTATTTTTTAATGCTAATGGAAGTTGAAACTTCCAAAATCCGACATGAAATTCCTCAGTAAAGACATGGAGAGCACCCGGTTCAGACAAGGTCAGACCTGAACACCTGAAGATTCTGCCACCAGTACTCATCAATACACTGGCTCAGCTCTTCACACACTACCTGTCCAAATGCAAGGTTCCGTCCCACTGCAAAATCAGCAAGACTGTTCTGTTGTACAAGAAGGGAGACATCCACGACATGGCAACTATCACCCAATCTGTCTGTTGACCATCGTTTAGAAGTTGTTCACTAGAGTCATCCTGAATAGAATAGGCAGAACACTAGACAAAGGACAACCATGCGAGCAAGCTGGGTTCTGAAAAGGATTCAGCACCATTGACCGTATCCACACAGTGATCAAACTCATTGAAGTTTTGCGAGAGTTCAAGATGCCACTCTGTCTAATGTTCATCTATTTAAAGAAGACCTTCGATTCTGTTGAGACTGAAGTGGTCGTTGAAGCCCTAGCCAAAAACAGGGCATTCAAACTCAGTACATCAAGATCCTCTGGAAGCTGTATTACAGATTCACCACCAGGATGTCACCATTCTACAAGGAAGTGATCATCTACATAAAGAGAGGAGTTCGACAGGGTGATACCATTTCATTGAAACTCTTCAGTGCCATCCTGGAGAACATCATTCGATGACTGGAATGGGAGTGAAGATAGACGGTCGGCAACTACACCACTTCCACTTCGCTGATGACATTATTTTCATAACACCAAACATTAGCCAAGAGGCACAAATGCCACAAATGCTGGCCAACTTTGATTTCAAGTGTGGAAAGGTTGGACTGCAGCTGAATCTCAGCAAAATGATGTTCGTAAAACAAACTAATCCCTGATGTTCCATTTGCTCTCAATGGAATGAATATCTCTGAATGCAGCAGCTATGTGTACCTGGGTCAAGAACTCAACATGAGGAATGACTTTTCACCAGAACTGTGCAGGAGGAGGAGAGCAGCTTGGAATGCCTTCAAGAGCATCGAAGAAGTGGTTAAGAGGATGAAGAAACTCTGGCTCTGGACACATCTTTTAGACTCCACTGTTCTTCATGCACTAACATATGCCTCAGAGACCTGGGCCATACGCAAACGGGATGAGAATGCTATTCGGGTATCCCAAAGAGGAATCGAAAGAGCTATGCTAGGATTATCACATTTCACTCAAGTGAGAGAAAAAATCCGGAGTTCAAACCTCCATCGATGGTCAAGAATCAGGGACGTTGTCTCGTTTGCCAAGGCATCAAAAATCAGATGGCCCGGACACATAATATGATTCAGAGACGACCATTGGGCTAGAGCTATTACCGACTGGACTCCAAGGGAAAAGGACCGAATGGCCGCCCACCAACGAGATAGGCAGACTTCTTTGTCAAAACCCTGAATGAACGATTTGAGGCTCGCAACAGGGACAAATGGAGACGTTACTGGTGCCCGCTCGAGCAAATTGAAGACCAATGGGATGACATTGATGACATTGATGACAAGACAAGTGAATGGAAGTTGAAAGTTATTATTGATATAAGATTTAAAGTAAACATATGTGATTCAAAATTATCATAGCTGATGTAAAATAATTTAGTCATTATGAAATAACAAAATTATTCATATTGGGTTTCAGGATTACAAAGTTGCAACACTTTACAAGTGTTCACTTCCTTCCACCATTCTCCCCACTCCATTCACCTACCACAAACAAGTTTGCCCTGTATTGTGTCATTTTTCATTCATGCATTATTACATTGAGTTTTCAATAAATAACACCAAATGACTTTGACCAGATATATTTATCCTTAAGAGTAAAAACAACATTCAATTTAATTTTAATAGTGTGTGTTCCATTTGAAAATAATTAATATAAAAGTGAGATTAATTAAGGTATATATAAATTTCAGTGCATAGAATGTAATAAATATTGAGGCATTGCTAGAAATAAAATACATAATCACAAAAACCTGATTAGAATAATTTATTTTGTATGGAGAAAATAAGAATACTATACCAAATTATTTTTCATAGAAGACTAGGGTTTTGCTTTTAGTGGGGGTGGCTGGGGGTTTCACTTTTGGTGATGCTCAGGGATTTCTCCTAGCTCTGTACTTAGATTTCTTTGGGTGGCACTCCAGGAAACAGAGGGGATACTGGAGATGGAACTCAGGTCTATTAAATGCAAAACAAGCACCCTACTGCTGTACTATCTTTCCAGCCCCTACAAGACTAGTTTTAGACTACTTACATTTTTTAATGAATTTATTTATTTATTTATTTATTTATTTATTGCTTTTTGGGTCACTCCTGGCTCTGCATTCAGGAATTACCCCTAGCAATGCTCAGGGGACCATATGGAATGCTAAGAATCAAACCCGGATCAGCCGCATTCAAGGCAAATGCCCTACTCACTGTGCTATCACTCTAGCCCCTAATAAATTTGTTAAAGTCAAAAAGTTATTTTATAAAAATTTTACTTAAAGGCAAATATGTAATGTTATTTTGGCTAAAACTCTTGCATAATCACTATTGTTTGCATAAAAATCACACTGAAAAAACGATGAAAATGATGAAAATTAAAAAAAAATTTAGCTGGATTATAATTGTAATAAAATAAAAGATTTTTACTACTATTCTATATTTATGGATTCACAATGTAAAATGTGTACAACTGAGATAAATTGGCTAAAGTTATAATGAATCTATGCAACAAACTGATTTTACCATAATAACTTTGTTTCATCTTCTAATTAAAAGCATACAATTTTCAGATAGTCTCTCAAATGTAGCTATTTACTTTAGAGTATTTTTAAGGTGTCTCCTGTGACCAATAAATGCAATATTAATTTGTGAAGCTATTTAAAAACAAGCATTTATGGTAAATATTATCAAATATCTCTACTCTGAACAAGAATTATCTTAAGTAAGCAAATAGCTAATGGACAACATACTATTACTTTGTAGTGCTTACTGATTTTTGAAGTAAAAAACTAAATGAATTTTGGATGATGCTTGTTTCATTTTAAAAGAGTGACAGAATTTAGAAATGTCTTCATTTGACCCATATAAAACTTTTCACATAATAAAAATAATTGAACTTATTCTATATAATAGTTGCTTTATATTTTGATAAAGTAATTTTAGTAAATAATTTTTAAGTGAAAGAATCAATACTTTCTAAAACTCAAGTCACATCATGCTAACCTGACATGGATTTAAATGAAATTATATTAATGTATATAATTCATGTGCCCTAAGTTTATGAGCTCTATTACTTCACAACACAGTTTTACTGACTTTCACTTCAAAGCTGTCATCTCATTTATCTGCTGAAAATCCAGTCTTTGGTCCAAGTAGATATGCGCGTGTGTGTATATATACATATATATACATTTATATACATAATATTCACATTATACATATACATAATATACATACATGCATGTTGTGTGTATTTATGCATATTATACACATTTATGTACATTTTATACATATTATTCTTATTTATACATATTAGGATTGGAGTGATAGTACAGCAGGTAGGGCATATGCCTTGCATGCGGCCAACCCAGGTTTGATTCCTCTGTCCTTCTCAGAGAGCCCGGCAAGCTACCAAGCGTATCCTGCCTGCCTGGCAGTGCCTGGCAAGCTACCTGTGACAGATTCGGTATGTAAAAACAGTAGCAACAAGTCTCACAACGGAGACATTACTGGTACCCGCTCTAGCAAATCGATGAACAATGGGACTACAGTGCTCTGACTGTGCTACAGTGTATATATGTGTATAATATGTGTATAATATGTATATATAAAATATATACATATTATATATTTTATACAACATGTGTATGCACATATTATATATACATATATAATCTTTTTTTTGGAAAGGAGTTGATAAATGTCTGAGACACTTTCTTGAATTTAGCAGGCATACACAAGAACCAAAGAATTGAAATCTTAAGTCTCAGAGTTCTATTTTTTTGGTCTAGTTAGGGACTCAAGAATTTGTCTTTTTTAATGTTTCAATTAACATTGATGATGGTAGTCTATTATGGGATTCAGTCTTTTACCTCACAAAATACCCATCAATTTCTATACAGGTTTTGCATTTTGACCAGAATGAAGACTACATTATTCTGAATTCAATTTTACTCTTGTTTGGGTCCCCAAAACACACAACATCATAAAATCTCTTCTGCTACATCATTTTGGCTGTTGCTGCTAAAATCAGTACCATTTTGTTCTAATGTCACTGTCACTGTCATCCCATTGATCATCGATTTGTTCGAGCGGGCACCAGTAACATTTCTCAATGTGAGACTAATTGTTACTGTTTTTGGCATATCCAATACGCCACAGGAAGCTTGCCAGGCTCTGCCGTGCGAGTGCGATACTCTCGGTAGCTTTCCGGGCTCTTCGAGAGAGGTGGAGGAATCGAACACTGGTCGGCTGTGTGAAAGGCGAATGTCCTACCACTGTGTTATCGCTCCAGCCCCATTGAGTCTGAAAATGTGTTTAAAAATATGGTGTTGAGTAGCATGGCATGTAGCAGTGGGCAATGATATATTTTCTTTATTTTCCTCATGGCTAAATATGATTTCCAAATCAAGGTTTAATTGCTATGAGAAAATATCTTCCTATCACATTTAGTTATTTTCTCACTAATTTTTCTTTCCCTTTTTTCAGTGGGGGTCGGTCACACCTAGTGATGCTCAGGTGGGTCACCTCTGGCTCTGTCCTCAGAAATTATTTTTGTGAATGCTCTGGGGAACATATGGGATGCTGTAGGTGAAACTCAGGTCGATTGCATGCAAAGTAAGTGCCCTACATGCTGCACTGCTTTTCTAGCCCCTAGAAGACTAGAATTAGGGACTGTCTAAATTCTTCTGTGTACTTAAGCATATATATACATATATATGTACACACATATATATGTAAACATATACACTCATGTGTAATATATCACATAATATGTGTATGTATATATACATTGCACATATATTACATACATATGTGTATATATGTACTTATATACAACACATACAAATTTTCTTTGCCCAGCATAGCTTGTTAGATTTCTTCATGCTTTTTTTGAATACCTAACATAGATTTTATTTTATTTTCCCCCAGTGTCAACCTCTATTGCCATTTGAATAACTATAGTAGGTTCTTTTCACAAAAATCAACTTGATTCAATGTACTTGATTTGAGAACAATAGATAAAGTTCATTCATAAAGAATAGCCTTTAGTTCCACAAATTATAATTCTTTAGCATAGGTTAGGATAATGAACTAAGAAAATTATTCAAAATAGCATTTAATATATCAAATAAAAACAGTAAGTCATTATATCTCAGATTTCTTTATTAAGTCAAAGTCATAGGTGTAATGAATATATAACTTAATAAAATTGATTGGCAACTAATAAAAGTTGATAACATAGTCTTTGAGATAATCACCAGCAGTAGAGATTTTAATGACTAAACTTTTAGTTTAGCTTTGCTTAGTTAGTTATGGGTTAATACTAAATTTAAGACTTCGTAGCTGTCAGAATATATTAGGTTGTTCAAGAAAAAAAATATAGGGGCTGGAGCAATAGCACAGCAGGTAGGGCGTTTTCCTTGCACGAGGCCAACCTGGGTTCGATTCCCAGAATCCCATATGGTCCCCTGAGCACCGACAGGGGTAATTCCTGAGTGCAAAGCTAGGAGTAGCCCTTGTGCATTGCCAGGTGTGACCCAAAAAGAAAAAAAATATATAAAAATAACAAAAGAAAAAATACATGACATCAAATAAATTATTTGAGAGAAATTTGTCATATATATTACATGACTTTGAAGTTGTTCTTTCTACAGAGAAGTGAAATTATCCAAAATTTTGAAGAAAGTATGTTTTCTAAATGAAGGCACACATGTACTTATACCTTTATTCTCAGAGTTTTTTAGTTGTGCAGATAATTAAACCAAAAGATACTTTTTAGAGATACATACATGACTTTGAAGTTGTTCTTTCTACAGAGAAGTGAAATTATCCAAAATTTTGAAGAAAGTATGTTTTCTAAATGAAGGCACA
This sequence comes from Sorex araneus, assembly GCF_027595985.1. Lineage (NCBI taxonomy): Eukaryota > Metazoa > Chordata > Mammalia > Eulipotyphla > Soricidae > Sorex > Sorex araneus. The sequence continues at coordinate 56,968,666 of NC_073304.1, forward strand.
CATGTACTTATACCTTTATTCTCAGAGTTTTTTAGTTGTGCAGATAATTAAACCAAAAGATACTTTTTAGAGATACATATTGATTAGTAGAAAGTAAATGTTAGAGACTAATTTAAAACCATCTCTTCCATCTGATATTTTATGATTTCTATAAAAGGATTACCATAGCAGGACTGTGGTATTTACAGAACATAACTGTGGTGGAAACATTCTGTGTATTAAAATTGCTAAGAAAAGAGCAGTGGTTAGTTTAAGGATGGTGCAAAAGTAATTTTGAGGATATGAGAAGAGCAAGACAATAATAAAAAATCAATTAATCAAAGGATATATATTCTAATAATTTTTGAGTCAATTGATGTAACCAAATTGGAACAAATATATATATGTATATATTTATATTATATATTTTTGAACTAAATTTTTATAAACTCATTATATTGTTGTTTTCCTGATGTATATTACTTAAGATAAGGGATAATATTAGAATGTTAATAATTTTATAGCCCCTTTATCAGTGCTTATTTCTTAATTGCAACAAAAATGGAACTACTTGAAATTTTCAATTATGATGCTTAATAGTTTCATTGATATTTGAATCAAGTACATATTATATTACTTTAGTATTCTGAATAATACCAAATTAAATCTGAATTTTCTCTGCATTAACCTTCTAACTTTGTGTCAAACACAACATATGTGTCCAGTTGAGGATAAATCCATGGAGACTGTGGGAGATATATAGACCATAAACAAGAAAAACTGTAGTATGTATCTACCAATTTCTTTTTATTATTGATTCAGGGCCTTTACCCTAGAGTACTAACTCTTGTCAATTCCAGCTTGCGCTTTGTAAGACAAGCAAACTTCTGTGACTCTTGGAAGTTTTGGGCAAACCTCCATATGTTTCTAGCATATGGGACAGGACATGTGCATAATTTGTTATGGCATCATTTTAAAATTCAACATATTTTCCTTGGAAGCTACAATAAACTATTGAATCATCACTTGAGTAAACTAAAGTGAGTCCCATATTAAATCTATGCATCATAGAATGGTGGAAAGCTTAAGGAGTGAGACACATGAGGCAGAATAGAAACAGGATCAAGTCTTCCCTGTACTATCTGACATATTAACTGTTAGAAAATAACATGTGAATTATATATTCTATAATAATTTCTTTATTGTAGATAAACTTCCAGTGCTTTACATCTTCATCTATAAAAATGGAACAAAGATAGAGTTATATAGGATCCTATAATAGAATTCTGGATAGAAATACAAAGACTGGTTGGAATATTGCAAATTATACTAATTATTTAGTTTACTCTTGGATAAAAGAATAAAATTGATAAAAACAGTTATAAATTCTTGGCATATAATATGCAGCATAATAAAGTAAATAATGTGCATTTGAAAGTTGATGAATGATACCTTAAAAATTCTCATCACAATAAATTTTTCATAGTAATTCTATGTAGTTTATTTTTATTTAAATTTTAATGAGATAACTTATTTTAAAGAGTAAACCAATATTTAATGCTTATATTAGTATAGTTTCAGGGTACAATGCTTCAAGTCCATACCACTATCATAATGCCAATTTTCTCCAGCACTGGGGATGTAATATTATCATTTACAATGTATGCATATACAAAATCAATATGCTATATACCTTAAACTAAATTCTATGAGTTAACTGTCTTAGTAACACTGAAAAAATTAGATAAATTATATAGATTATTTAATATTTTTGAGATAAACATTAAACGTTTGGGCAATAAGTACTTATCCAAATAACTAAGAATTCTTAAAAATGGATACATTTTGGAAGTAGTAATTTTTTTTTAAAGTAAACGGATTTTATTTAGAGGTTTTTTTGAAGGAAGGAGGAAGGGATAAGAGGGAGAGAGAAGAGTAAGAGTTACGTGCTCAAGAGGGAACGTGGGCTTCTCCAAGGAGGGAGAGAGCTCTACACATATCCGAGCTTTAGACACAAAAGTATGAAAGCATGAAAGTACACATCTCAAGAGGGGAGATGCGGGCGACACATGTGCTCAGGCACTGCATGTGCTCAGCCATGCGGGCACAAGCAGCACACGGGCTCGGGCAGCATATGCGCCAAGGAAGTAGTAATTTTAAATTGAATATAGCAAATTATTTATGTTATTATATATAGAAGAAGGAATTTGCTAGCTATGGGAAATAACTATGAGAGAATGGCCTTAGAATGTAGATCAGGAAAAAAAGGCAAACTAGAAAATATGGCAGAGAGATTTATGGATTTCATGGATAAAATTAAATATCCATTTTTTTTTCTTTTTGGGTCACACCCAGCGATGCTCAGGGGTTACTCCTGGCTCTGCACTCAGGAATTACTCCTGGCGATGCTTGGGGGACCATATGGGATGCCGGGGATCGAACCCGGGTCGGCCGCGTGCAAGGCAAACGCCCTACCCGCTGTGCTATCGCTCCGGCACCTAAATATCCATTTTTAAAAATAGAAAATCTGAAGATTAGTTGAGATTTAAAAGAACTGACGAAAGACATGAATTCAATGGCCAAGAGAAAATAGTCAGAACATTTATAAAAGAAATATAAAAATAGTTGCAATACACTTCTCAAATGTAACAATGGAAGGTAAGAAAGTAGGATTACAATTTTAAATTGCAGGTTCAAGTTCAGGCAAATTTCACAAACAAGATCAATATTTTCTAATAAGAACTTAGGTTACATCATCAACAGATGTATAAATAAAAGTATGAAAGATTCTATTTGAAGAAAGGAAATTAAGGGGCTGGAGCGATAGCACAGCGGGTAGGGCGTTTGTCTTGCACGCGGCCAACCCGGGTTCGAATCCCAGCATCCCATATGGTCCCCTGAGCACCGTCAGGGGTGATTCCTGAGTGCATGAGCCAGGAGTGACCCCTGTGCATCACCAGGTGTGACCCAAAAACCAAAAAAAAAAAAACAAAACAAAAAAAACAACAAAAAAAAGAGAAAGGGAATTAACCATTTGAAACATCTGAGGTGAGGAAGGAATGACAAAGAAACTTGCTAACATATCCATGGAAATTCAAATATTGTTATGAAGCAATTATAACACATCTGTTTTTTCCAATATCAAAAACAAAATACAGAACCAAAACAAACCTAAGCAGACCAAAAATTTTAAAAACTTGAACTAAAATTATTCTTACTATAAAAAAATGAAGATTGCTAATTTGCATGTGTTTTACTTAGTGCTTCGAGGGGTGTTAGGATAGTAATTAAATATAAAGTATGTTTAGCATTATTAAGAGATGTATTTAGTTTTCTATAATATCTAAAATAACGGTCATAAGTGTTTCTGTCATCTATTACTTCTCATATTAAATAATATAAAAATTGGGCAATTTAAGTATATGTGATCATATTCTCTCAGAAGTTGAGTTTTCATGTTCAGCTATATTTTGCATTTGGTTGGAAGTGATTGAGGATACCTTTTCTCTCTCTACCTACTGAATTGTCAGGTCCTAAGACAATGATGTAAAGTAGTAAGATCTGTTAAGGGTAAATTGTCTTCCATTTAACTGACTCTCCCAACTCTAAATTTTAACCTATAGCCTATTTGTTGCATACTTAATCACTTTTGCTGAAATTTTGTGAGTGGAATTTTCAAACTCCACTTTTGATTAGTTTTAGCCTCCAACTAAGTTAAGGTTCTTTCAGCAATAGAGATTGAAGAAAATAATAAAATATATTAGACATCCATCAATTTGTATTTGTGGAAAATACAGTAAAATGTCTAAAGATATAAAGAAGAGAGAACCTTAAAGCCAGTAGAGGGAGGAAAAATGTCACCAGTTAAAAAATAATATCCTTTCGCCCAATGAACTGCAGTGAAGTCCTTGTTAACAATTAGCATAAATATAAACTCTTATTACAGGAATGCCAAATATATCTTAATTATTTATTTTTTTGCCCTTATCCCAGTACTATACTATATGAGAACTTTAAACTCAAGGAGTGCAAGTTTTCTAACTTTGTTCTTTTTTATGGTTATTTATACTTTTTTGCATCATGTATCTTTTAGATACATTTTAATATAAAAATATATGCCATGATTTTGATGGAGGCTTCATGACACTTTGGGCAAAGAGTCATAATTTTAATAATATCGACTTTTCAACCTATGAAAATAGAATGGTTAACCATTTTAATGTTTTTACTGGCTATTTTTTATTTTACTTTCAGCAATATTTGGCAGTTTTCAGTATACAAACTTCAATCTTTTGTATAAAATACTTATTTATAATGGATGCTTAAATGTATTCCATTAGATTTACTATGTACAGAATTATGCTTTTTATAAATAAAAATTATCCCTTTATAATAAGCAACATTTTTATTATTTTGACTGATTTCACAGAATAGACTCTTCATTATGATACAGATTAAAAATGGTGAGAGTGGGATTCTTGACATTTTCTTGGACTTAGGATGTAAGTATTCATAAGGTAACTGTTAACAATAATGTGTTTATTTGGTAGCATATTCTAATATGTTGAAGAAGCTACATTCTATTTCTAGTTTGCTTAGACTTCTTTCCCATTGCAAATCAATAAAGATTATCAGGAAGCAAGAGTACGTGCTTTAAACACAAGAAATTCAGGTTTTATCACTGACAGTACATGATCCCATCAGCACTACCAGGAAAGAACACTGAGCAATGCTGAGTGTGGCTTAAAAATCACTTGTCATCTCATTGATCTTTGATTTGATCTACCGGGTGACCGTTACATCTCCATTAATCCCTGTTGCTTGCTAGTGTAGCTCAATGATATATGCTCGCTCCAGAAACAGGAAGAGCCTCAAACCATTCATTCAGGGATTTGATGAAGAAATCTGACCATCTAGTTGATGGGCGGCCACTCGGTCTTCTGTCGTCCCGTGGAATCCAGTCCGTAACAGCTCTAGTCTAGTAGTAATCTCTGAATCGCATTACATGTCCGGCCTGTCTAATTTTTGAGGCCTTAGCAAATGAGACAGCGTCCCTGATTCTTGACCATCAACAGAGGTCAGAACTCCAGGATTCCTTCTCTCATTTGAATGAAACGTGATACTCCAAGCATAGCTCTTTTGATTCCTCTTTGGTATACCTGAATAGCGTTCTCATCCTGCTTTCATAGGGCTCAGGTCTCTGAGGCGAATGTTAGTGCAGGAAGAACGGTGGAGTCGAAAAGATGTGTCCAGAGCCAGAGTTTTTTCATCCCCTTAACCACTGCTTTGATGCTCTTGAAGGCGTTCCAAGCTGCTCTCTTCCTTCTGTGCAGTTCTGCTGCCAAGTCATTCCTCATATTGAGTTCTTGACCCAGGTACACATAGCTGCTGCATTCGGAGATGTTCATTCCATTGAGAGCAAATAGAGTATCAGGGACTAGTTCATTTTTCATAAGCATTACCTTATTGAGGTTCAGCTGCAGTCTGACATTTCCACACTCTCGGTCGAAGTCGGCCAGCATTTGTGCTGCTTGGCTAATGTTTGGCATTATGAGTATGATATCATCAGCGAAGCAGAGGTGATGTAGTTGCCGACCATCTATCTTCACTCCCATTTTTCCCCATTCCAGTCGTTGCATGATGTTCTCAAGTGTGGCACTGAAGAGTTTTGGTGAAATGGTATCACCCTGCCGAACTCCTCTCTTTACATCAATAATCACTTCCTTGTAGAATAGTGAGATCCTGGTGGTGAATTCATAATACAGCCGCAGAGGATCTTGATATAGTTAGTTTGAACACCCTGTTTGGCTAGGGCTTCGATGACAGCTTCTGTCTCAACAGAATAGAAGGCCTTCTTTAAATAGATGAACGTTAGACAGAGCGGCATCTTGAACTCTTGAGAAAACTCAATGAGCTTGGTCACTGTGTGGATATGATCGATAGTGCTGAATCCTTTTCGGAACCCAGCTTGCTGGCATGATTGTTCTTCATCTAGTGTTCTTTATATTCTATTCAGAATGACTCGAGTGAACAATTTGTAGACGATGGACAACAGGCAGATCATGAGGTTCTGTTTCTCTCAGTGAAACAATCTGAAGCAGAACCTCACATTCATTATTTTGCTTTTAAGAATCAATAAAACTTTTTCAAACAACTGTAACCAATAAGTAATGCCTCAGGATATTTTCTACAATTTAATAAATTACACTTTCTGGGAATTATTTAGTTTGAGCTAGATCATGTATGTAGCTACTTGGATTTAAGGCACAGAGCTGTTACCCAAATTAGTTACCCAGAATTTCAAGTAGCCATCTTTTAAAGAATCGTTCTATTCGCTGTTCTTATTTTTGGCTTTAGCCTAAGTTTGAGGTCTTCATAATGAAAAGACTGTTTCCAGTGACAACTGGCTTTGTACTTCATTTTCATGTTCAATAAAAAAAAGAGGAAAGTAAAAAATGATATAAACAAATATAGATAAATGAAGTTAATATACCTTTAATAAAATAGCTTTACTGCTTAAACTATAATGGGCCTTTATTTGAAAATGGGAGTCTTGTTAGATACTTGGTCACAAAATTAATTATGAAGATGAGAGAGTGAGAAATAGAAAGTTTTCATATAAGTTTGCAGTGAAGATATGGAGAGTTGAAGCTACATAAACGGGATGGGTGAACTTTGGGGAACTAAGATACTATTAATAAAATTAAAGGGAACCAATGAATAAGGAAAGTTTTACAGATAAATGAAAGAATAAACCTGTAAAGTTATTGCCAAATTCTTTGAGAATGTTCTTATGTCCTAATAGAAGTTTTATAATTCTTTTCCACAATTTCATTGATTTTAAGAGAATTCTCCTCTAAAATCTTGTCCATTTCAGTTTGAGGATCAATACTACAGGCTGCTTGTGAAAAGTAGTAGCTATGAGTATTGCAATGTCGAACAAGACACAGTTTCCTAAATTCTTAGATTTCATTGAATTTTGTGGCCTGTGGCTAAGATTCAAAACCTTAAATTGTTTACAGAATTTGATGAGTATCAGTACAAGTTAGGAAATACTGATGTTATTATGACTGATGTAACCTTGGTGTTCTTGTCCATTAAAAGAACTTTAATTGCCACTGAAACTTCGGCTTGCAATAAACTTGGAACTGCATGCAGTGATATAAACTAGAGACAATGGAGAATGCATCAACTAAAAAGCCACACTATAACAGTAGTTAACAATGCACACTTAAATCAGAGATTAAAGATGACGTTAATTTTATAAAATAGAGTACTATTTCTATGTAGTAATTGAGAAGAAAGTAATCTTTGATGAGCCCCAAATGTATGTCACCTTGACCATCTGTTTTCTGCTTCCCTCAATCAGGAGTGAGAAAATATTTCTTGTCAGGTTTTTAAATTCTGATCCCTAGTCACTTAGCAACACTTCGAATTTTTTGTCATAATTGATTGTAAGCCAGCTGGTTTTCAGTTAGGTTGTTGAAATGAAACAATTTGAATACTGTTTATGGAGAAGACAAAGCCAGCTACAGATCATTTTAATTTACGTGAGTTTTCCAAAAAAAACCTGAGTAGAAACCTAATATTCAGAAGGATATCAAAAATATCTAAACGCTCACATTTATGAATTATCATTAAGCATATATATTAAAATAATATTTAAAAATCATGTCCTGGTTGGTGGAAAAATGTTGACACTGAATGCTTGATATTTAGATATAAATTTATAAATCATGACATGTTATAGATATTAAATTTTTTTAAGTATAATTGCTCCCTGAAAATGTTTTTAATAGATATAGTGGATGGAAAAACTAAAAATGGCATTTTTCTTTTTATATTGGTCCTACTCAACATCAACACAATCACACCCAGTTGTGCTAAGGGCTTACTCTAGGTCTGTGCTCAGGGATCAGGATTAGCTATGCTTAGGGAGGGCTTATGAAGGCCAGAGATAAAACAGGAGTCAGTTGCATTCAAGGTAAGTGCCCAAACCCTATAGTCTTCAGACTATATCTAGCAACTTTTTTCAATTAATGAATATACATAATTATTTTGAATATTATCAAGACTCTTAGAAAATTTCCTATTCTTTAATTCAATTTAGTCATTTTTTATTTACTATTTTATTTTTGTTTCTTCTTTGGGTCACAGGATACAGTGCTCAGTGCATATCCCTAGTTTTGTGGTCAAAGATCATTCCTGGTGGTACTTGGAAGACCATATGTGGTACCAGCCAACTCAGGTTTGTTGGATGCAAGGCAAGTTCATCACCCATTGTACTATCTTCCTAGCCCCAATTTATTTATTTGATTAATATTTTATAAAATGTCTACCCTGTTTTCCCTCTGTTGCTGTTGTTATTGTCATGACGATCAGTGGTTGCATATATGCTTGTTTGCGGTGTGGTACTCAGGCACTTTTGTTGTGGTATTCATTGGGGTAGGGGTTGCATATCAGGTTGTGGTCTTCATAAACCATCATTGCTGACTGACAGCCACACGGTTTTAGTTGTAGTATTTGCACATGTTCTTGCCAGGGATTCTCCTCTTTCCTTGTGGTACTTGTGGACAATCTGGTGGAAGTGCTTACTGCAGGCCACACCCTGTCATTGTAGTGCGTACACAGGCCCTGCATTCCATACACTCCAGCATTCCACACACAGGCACTCTGGTTGAGGAGACAATGGGACAAGGGGTGTGACAGTTAACATTTGTCTGAGCTAGTTAACCCGGCCCTGAGATTGGGGGATACAAATCATTAACTAGCATCTGTACTGAGCTCGACAAGGTAAGCGTGATACATGCGTGGAATGCTCCCCCTCAGATTGTGTGCATAAAAACCCCTGTGTAAGAGTCAATAAATGGAGACTGCTTGACCACCAGACGCCACTTTGCTTGGTGACCTTCTTTCTTGGTGGCAGCAGGAATCCTGCAGTGAGCAGAGGGCCAGGGCAGAGGCTTCTCCCCTTCCCATTCCCTCTCCCATAGGGAGTAAGTCCGGTGACTTCAGGAGATCATACTTCAGTGTGCTGGAGTCGACCGGCCAGGACCCCGACATTAAGACATTAAGTGAAAAGAAGTTTGAAAGCATGATTATAGTGAAATAGAAGTAGAATAAAATAAGAAATATAGAAAAGAACATACATTTTCTCTAGTTTAATTTAAACCTGTCATCTTTCAAGAAGTTTATTTTAAAATAGAGAAACTATTACTCACATAATTTATTACATTCGTGCCATAAAAGGCAAATTAATTTTTGAGAATAGTTATATATCTAGGTACTACGATAATTTTTCTTGAAAGTAATCAGTATTCAGTATGTTATGACATAATGAACAAAAATACTCAGCAATATCTTTATAATATGCTCAATAAAATTATCATAGGTGTATTTCTTTCAGTCTAAGCAGGGATATTTATTTCAAATGACAGTTAAAACTCAGGGAATGACATCATTCATTTTAAAGATCTATGTTATGTAAGTTTCTGTGTTTTTCTATTTTATAGGTAAAATATAGAATAGATATTTTCTTTGACACATATTGTCCCACTGAACATTCAGCTCTCCATGGTCCTCTTTCCATGACATTCTTTCTGTAAGGAAGTCAAAGTTTCACCCTGTTACTCTTTCCAGTTTAACAAGCAGGATCTCCACTAGATGTAGCATCCTTTCCACTTATGTCCGATAGTTACCACCAATTTAAAAACAAGTCACTGTTCTCAGCATGCTTAATATGAAATGAGGATATAGATCAAGGTTCAGTAACTTGTTTTAAAAAGGACCAAATGGTGTTATTTTCAACTTCGCGGGCCCTACTGTCTTTCTTACTGCTATTTAATTGCCATTTAAGGGTGAAAACAATCAGAAAAAATCAAATGTACATGCCTGTATTCCAATAAAACTTTACTTGCAAAAGATTAAACAAACTATATTTACTCCGTGGACCAATTTTCCTATTCCCATGGACACAAACTAATGAGATTCTCTTGGGAAAAGTGAAATAGACATAGAAACCATAGTTTCATAGGTTTTATGAATGAAAGCAAAGGCTTTTGAACTAGTTTACTGGCAAGTGGGGGCTCTCAGGGAAGTTTTTTCTTTCTTCTGGTTGATTTCTTCCATGAACATGCTGCAAACACTAATAGGAATATTCTTTCGGCAAACTCTACAACTTACACCAGTTAGTTTTCTGCTGATGGCAATGCAGTGTGTGTGTGTGTGTGTGTGTGTGTGTGTGTGTGTAGGTGTTGTGGTTGGGGTGAGATATGTGTGACTGAATTTTTATTCTTAGTAATTCTGTGTTGAAATATTAGAGTTGTTTCTCAGTCAGCATTAGCTCTACAAAAATTAAGTTTTAGGACTATTTGTAATATTTGAAGCTGGGGATCTTACCTAGATGTAATATTTGCATCTGAACATAAGATTTTCTCACTTGTAGGTGCCCCATATGCTCTCATTCAACTTTATTCTTTATTATACAAATATACCTATAACCCAGTTACTTGAAAATTGAATATTAACCCTGAAAATACTGTGACTATCTGAAAAATCAAATGTGTTTTTTGTTTGTTTGTTGGTGTGTGATTTGATTGGATTATTTGTTGAGAATCAGTTGCTGTTTTCACAGTGTTATATCCTTTCAGAATATGGCTTTATCCAAGATATAATATAGGGCACCAGAAAATATAAATGCAGTGCATATATTTTACATAACATTATCATTATCTTTATTACCTTATATTTTATTGATTGAAGGTTCAAAACCCCAAAAAATGCATTCTACATCTCTAAATGTATGTATACACACAATTGAGCAGACAATAAAGCTGAAAGTTTATTACTCTCATGATATTGTGATGGTTTAGTTTTAAATAAAAGACAAGTGCTTTTTAGTGTTAGCCAATGTCAAGGAGTAATCATAGAAACAGCGTTGAATTTTAGATGATTGTTTTGACTTTGTCCAAGTTTATAAAAGAATGAGTAATTGAAACTACACACTCCCTTCCCACTCAATATTGTTGAAATAGTTTTATTCAGAAACATTTTTAAAATCTTTACAATTCTGTAGATGGGTTTCAGGGCCTCACACATGCAAGGAAAATGTTTACCATTGAGCTATACTTCTAGCCCCAGAAATGTTTTTAAGTGAAGAATGAACTAATACAATCTGAGCCTAAGCAAAATCCAAATAAATTATATATCTAAAGGGCATATAACTTCAATGACTAATATTTTACAGCAATAATTTTGGATGTATTTTAGGAAATATAGATCATATACAAATGAGATAACCTACTATAATAAAATGATATTTATGGATCTATTAAATATTTTAAAGACTTATTTAACAGATTTTAAAATCACAGTAGCCCTGCTATAACTATTCAGTTGCCATTGATAGACCAAGAACAGAAACTAAAACAAGTGGGCATAGAATTTGGTTATGTGAAAATAGAAAGTTTAAATTTGAACAGAGGATAATAAATTTGTAGCCTTGCTTCAGACAGTTTTAGAGAACATATGGTTAGTTTTACATTTATATTACTTCTCTTTCTAGAAAATAATATTCTGTTATTATCCCAAGTAATCAGATTTAAGATTAAGGGAACAGGTTTTAAACCTGCCACATCTGCTAAGATGGAAGTTCAGAGGTGTATTTAATGCTAATATTAGTTTCAGTAATTCATAGAAGAACTCTCAGAATTCATTAAAGTGATTATGGTCATGGATATATATACATATATATGTATATATATATATATATATTGAATCACAGTGAGATACAGTTACAAAGGTTTCATGTTTGAGTTTCAGTCATACAATAATCAAACACCCAGTCCTCCCCTAGTGCACATTTTCCACCTCCAATGTCCACAGTATTGCCCTCCCCTCATCCCAATCCTCCCCCTACCTCTATGATCGACAATTTCCCCAATACTCTTTCTCTACTTTTGGGCATTATGGTTTGTAATATAGATACTGAGGGGCTATCACATTTGGTCCTTTAAGTACTTTCAGCACACATCTCCCATCCTGAACAATCCCTCCAACCATCATTGATTTAGTGATCCTTTCTCTATTCCAGCTGTCTTTGCCGCCAGCTCTTGAGGCAGGCTTCCTACTACGGAGCAATATTCCTGTCCCTTTTGGCCATTTCATTTTTTTTCTGAGAAATCTTCTGTTTATTTCTTCTCCCCATTTTTGATGACGTTGGAGGTTTTTATCTTGTACAATTCTACTAGTGTCTTAGATATCCTGGATATTAACCCCTTATCAGATGGGTATTGCATAAATATTCTTTCCCATTCTGTGGGCTCTCTCTGTATGTTGGTCACTATTTCTTTTGAGTGGCAGAAGCTTCTTAGTTCAATGTAGTTCCATTTGTTTATGTTTATGTTTGTTTCCACTTGCTTGGTCAGTGATGTTTCATCATATCAGCACTGCAGCAGCACTGTCGTCCCGTTCTTCATTAATTTGCTCAAACAGGCACCAGTAATGTCTCCATTGTGAGAGTTGTTGTGACTGTTTTTGGCATATACAATATGCCATGGGGAGCTTGCCAGGCTCTGTCATGTGGGCGGATACTTTCAGTAGCTTGCCTGGCTCTCCTCGAGGGATGGAGGAATCTAGCCTGAGTCGGCTAGACAAATGCCCTGCCTTCTGTGATATCTCTCCAAAGCATGACTTACACAAATAATTATTTGCTTTTAGTAAAAATCTTTCAACTAACTCTGATAAAGTCACTTGTGTATAGCAAAAAATTCAAAAGTGCAGCAGAGGACATAGTCCAAGGCAAGTCTGCCCTGTACCAAGCTCCCTCTCCTGAGACAATCATGAGCACGGGTTCTCGAACGGGAGAGCCAGTCCCACTTTATTATTCCACATTATTATTATTATTATTATTATTATTATTATTATTTTCTCTTGCTTCACTATGCTTACATAAATGTACTGGGTGCCAGGATATAGGTTCAGTGAGTTACATATCAATAAAAGAAAAGATAAACACCATATGATCATATCAATAGATGCAGAGAAAGCATGTGAAAAGATCCAGCATCCATTTGTGATGAAAACTCTAAGCAAAATGGGCGTTGAAGGAACATCCCTCAATATCGTCAAGGCCATCTAGCACAAACCCACAGCAAGCATCATTCTCAATGGAGAGAAACTAAAAGCCTTCCCTCTAAGTTCGGGCAGTAGACGAGGTTTCCTGCTCTCATCACTCCTATTCAATATAGTGCCTGAATTTCTAGCTATAGCAGTTAGGCAAGAAAACGATATTAAAGACATACGAATATGAAAGAAAGAGGTCAAGCTATCACTATTTGTGCTCTATATGATACTATACTTAGAAAATCCTCAGGATGCTACAAAAAATCTTCTAGGAACAATATATTTATATAGTAAAGTGGCAGACTTCAAAATCGACACCCAAAATTCCATGGGTTTCCTATATACAAATAATGAAAGAGAAGACAGAGATATTTAAAAACAATCCCATTCACAAGGGTACCTCAGAAAATCAAGTACCTTGGAATCATCTTAACTAAAGATGTGAAGGACCTATACAAAGGACCTATTCAATGGACCTATACAAAGAAAATTACAAATCACTACTTCAAGAAATAAAAGAGAACACTAGGAAATGGAGACACATTTCCTGCTCATGGACAGGGAGGATTAACATTATCAGAATGGCAGTACTTCCCAAAGTACTATATAGATTGAATGTGGTCCCTGTCATGATACCCATGATATTTTTCATTTTTTAAAATTTTCATTTGTGAATCACTGTGAGGTACAGTTACAAACTTACGAACTTTCATGTTTGCATTTTGTTTACATCTCTCCACCAGTGCCCATTCTCCTCCACCAATTTTCCCAGTATCCCTTCCACGTTCCTACCCTACCTCTGTGGCAGGGTATTCCCTTTTGTTCTAGCTCTCCTTTGGGGTGTTGTAGTTTGCAATAGAGTCACTGAGTGACATCGTGTTTGGTCTGTAGTTCACATTCAGTGCGCATCTCCTATCCCGTGCGCATCCTCAAACCACACTTTACCTGGTGTTCCGTTCTCTATCTGAGCTGCCCCTTCCTCCAGCATGTGAGGCCAGCTTCTAAGCCTTGGAGCCAACCTCCTGGTACTTATCTCTACTATTCTTGGGTGTTAGTCTCCCATTCTGTTATTTTATATTCCACAGATGAATGTAATCTTTCTCTGTCTGTCTCTCTCTTTCTGACTCATTCCACTTAGCATGATACTTTCCATGTTGATCCACTTATATGCAAAGTTCATGACTTCATCTTTTCTAACAGCAGCATAATATTCCATTGTGTAGATGTACCAAAGTTTCTTTAACCAGTCATCTGATCTAGGGCACTCGGTTTTTTCCAGATTCTGGCTATTGTAAACAGTGCTGTGGTGCTGCAATGAACAATTGAGTGCATATGTCATTTCAACTGTACTTTTTGCCTCTCCAGGTTATATTCCCAGGAGTGGTATTGCTGGGTCAAATGGGAGCTCAATTTCTAATTTTTTGAGAAGTAACCATACTGTTTTCCAAAAGTGCTGAACCAGTCAGCATTCCCATCAGCAGTGTAAGAGGGTCCCTTTCTCCCCACTTCCACTCCAACAGCGGTTGTTTTTGATCTTTTGGATGTGTGCCAGTCTCTGTGGTGTGAGGTGGTATCTCATGGTAGTTTTGATCTGCGTCTCCTTGATGATTAAAGACCTCAACATCAGACCAGAATCCATAAAGTACACCGGTGTATCTTATGGATTCTGGTCTGATGTTGTGGTCTTTAATCCATTTTGATCTGATTTTTGTGCATGGTGATAGGTCAAGATCTAAACCCATTTTTTTGCAAGTGCTTGTCCAGTTATGCCAGCACCATTTGTTGAAGAGGCTTTCTTTGCTCCACTTCACATTTCTTGTTCCCTTTTCAAAGATTACATGTTACAGGAAGAACATTGAGGCAACATTATTCTCTTGTATCTGCAGGCCAGTAATGTAGGCCTCCGGAAAGAAGATACAAAACCAAAACTGAAGCCTTCCTTGGGCTGAAAGCACTCGGATTTACATCCCAAAGACTGGGCTGGGCTGCCACATGAAATCTACATGTCAATTACAAACTAGGCAGCACCTGAAATCTACATCCCAAAGACTAGGCTGGGCCAGAGCCTGGAATCTACAATGTCAAGTCAGGCCTGGCTAGCACCTAAGATCTGCATGTCAAAGACCAGCCAGGCTTCAGTGAGAAAAGGAAAACTGCCTCTGAAATTATTTCCAGAAGGCAGCTGAAAAAGGGAAAATATTCCTGTCTGCAGTACAGTGTCTCCAACAGGTATCCTTATAGAGATCGTGTTGAATCTGTATAATACTTTGGGGAATATTGCCATTTTGACAATGTCCATTCTTCCTATCCATGAGCAGGGAATATGTTTCCATTTCCTCATGTCCTCTTTTATTTCGTGGACTAGAGTTTTGTAGTTTTCTTTGTATAGATCCTTGACCTCCTCTGTTAGGCTGATTCCTAGGTACTTGATTTTCTGGGGCACAATTGTGAATGGGATTGTTTTTATTTATGTCACTTTCCTCTGTCTTGTTTTTTGCATATAGGAAGACCTTGGATTTTTGGGTATTGATTTTATAACCTGAGACTTTACTGTACAAGTCTATTGTTTTTAGGAGTTTCTTGGTAGAGGTTTTAGGTTTCTCTAGGTATAGAATCATATCATCTGCGAATACTGAGATCTTGATTTCTTCCTTCCCTATCTGTATGCCCTTAATGTCTTTTTCTTGCTAATTGCTATTGCAAGTACTTCCAGTAGTATGTTAAACAGAAGTGGTGAGAGTGGACATCCTTGTCTTGTCCCTGGTCTTAGAGGGAAGTCTCTAAGTTTTTTCTCCATTGAGGATAATGCTTGCCATGGGTTTGTGATAGATGGCTTTGACTATCTTGAGGAATGTCCCTTCTAAACCCATTTTGGTGAGAGTTTTCATCATAAATCGGTGTTGGATCTTGTCAAATGCTTTTTCTGCATCTATTGAAATGATAATATGATTTTTACCTTTGCTTTTATTGATATGATGGATTATGTTGATTGATTTCCAAATGTTAAACCATCCTTGCATCCCCGGGATGAATCCCACTTGTCCCTGGTGTATGATCTTTTTAATGAATTGTTAGATTCTATTTGCTAATATTTTGTTGAGGATTTTTGCATCCATGTTCATTAGGGATATTGGCCTGTAGTTTTCCTTGTTAGTGGTGTCTTTGTTTGTTTTTGGTATTAGGGAAATATGTGACTCAAAGTAACTGTTTGGGAGAGTTCTTGTTTCTTCAATTTCCTGGAAAAGCTTGAGGAGAACTGGTAACAGGTCTTCTTGAAATGTTTGGAAGAATTTGCTAGTGAATCCATCTTGGCCTGGGCTTTTGTTTTTGATACCCATGATATTTTTCAAAGAAATAGACAAAACACTCCTGAAATTCATATGGAGCAATAAACTGGGAGTAAGACAGGAGTAACTCATGAGCATCATTGATTGTGACCCATAAAGAAAAAAAAAGTGAATCTTAAAAAAAATGTGAATTCAATATTTATATTCAAATGATTGTAAATTTACTAATTATATATTTTTTCCTAGTAATTGGCTATTGATATGCTTTAAGAAAACAATTGATATTGAGTGTACTGTGTAAACTAGTTCTCAGTTTTCCATTAATTCATCTTAAAATGAGAAATAATACTTTTAAGCATAACCATTTTTATGGTTTAAAGCAGCCATATGAATAAATTCCTTTAGTCTTTGCCTGTGTCAATAATAAAATGCTTTCAGCATTTTAATTTTTATTCATATTTTGTTACTAAGTATCCCACAGGATTTTCTAAAGAAGTAGATCTAACTAACGTAATTCAAGACTCTAAGAAAATGTCTGAGAATGAATCTTATGGTCTAGTTTAATTATGCTAATATTTCCCCAAGTCTCTGGGTTCGTCGTTGATGGGATTACACGGTGCCAGTGGCAGTCCCTGGGTGTGATTGCCTAGCTACTGGAAAATAGAAAATCTGGGTGGAAGAGGCCCAGTCCCGATCCAAGAAGCCTTGGAGGTCTCAGCCCCAGGTCCCACACACCTGTGTTCCTCTGATGGTACCTTCATGTTTGAGGCTCATCTGAACGTGTGGAGAGGAGCCTTGAGCATAGCTGTGGCTAGGCTCCAGAGGTCTTTGGCTGCCAGGAGCTCTGCTCGGGGTGTGGAGGGAAGCTGGAACCCATCCCCTCCGAGGGGCCCCAGGGAAGACAGCCAGGCACTCGGGCAAGAGACTCTCTTAAAAGCAAGCTCCCAGAAGAGAGCAATGCAGAGAGTCTCTTGCCTGTGCATGCACCTGGCTGTCTTCCCGGGGGCTCCTCAGAGGTTCTTCGTCCTCTTAACTACTTCTTCAACACTCTGGAAGACATTCCACACTGCTCTCTTCCTCCTGTGCAGTTTATAAGTAAAACATATAAACAAAAAGTATATTTATTTCCGTCTCTGTTTCTTATCTCTGTATCTATCTCTATCTCATTTATATACAAATTTGTCTTTGATCTTGCAAATACACATGCTGTGTGTGTGATAGATTATTGATCTATTGGTAATGTCACATATATTTCAAAAGATGTCTAACATACTATTTAGTTATCCTCAAATAATAAAAATAGAGATTAAATGTATATCTCTGCAATATATATCTCTGAATTCCCAATATTTTACTGAGTAGTCATATGGTCTAGAATATATTTGGGGGATAGGCGTCAACAATGATGAATTTCCATCATATCCAGAACACTAATTCTAAGAAAGATAAGCATTTATAAGCAAAGAAAGGATAGTAGTTGGGGATGAAGCAATAGTACATCAGGAAAACTAATCTGAGTTCTATTTCCACACTTGATACCACAATACCACTAGGAGTGATCCCTGAGAATAGAGCTAGGAGTAATCCCTAAACACAGTTAGGTATGGTCCCCAAAGCAGCAAAGTAAAAATAAATGGATGGTATATGGGTATCAAAATAGTTATAGATAATATTGGTACACTCCAGGTTTAAAAACATGCTAATAATCAGTTATAATAAATTTGTGTATATATGTGTATTTCTCTCCAAGGGGCAAACAGGATATTGCATTTTCCAATAGTTATTGTTGACATTTGAATAAAAATACTTAGTTTTTCCATAAAACTTTGTAGAATAAATAGACTAAAATATTTACAAATATGAGAGTTATATGTCTTAAAAATTAAATATAGTTTGCAGTAGAAAACATGTATTGTATGTCAAAGTAAATGCACTTTTCTAGAACAGAGAATCAAAATAAGAAGCAAAAGATACCTATCTTAGGAAAACAGCAGGCTAAGAAAAGGAATTCAATAGGACTCAAGCAGGGAGGATGCTTCTCCTGATTGCCAAAGAACTTATATTCCTCATTTCTGAGAGCGGGGGCTTATTTCAGATACATATTCTTTATCATCACTGGGTTCCACATATTTAGGGCTTGAATGCTGGCCTTTGTGAAAAAAATCTTAGGAGTCACTTAGGCAATATTTGAACTAAGTGTTTTGTTTGCTTGTGATTTACTTTTGTTTGTGCACATATACAACCCAAATTCCCTTATCAATTAAAGATAATAAATGCTTTGTATGTGTGTGTATGTGTGTGTGTGAGAGAGAGAGAGAGAAAGAGAGAGGGAAAGAGATAACAATAAAGAGAATCATGATATCCTGACATTTATAATAAAGAGAATCATGATATCCTGACATTTATAATACTATAGATGAAAAGTCAAGGGTCTTCTGAGAAAATATATTTAAAAATAAAATCTTCAAATCCAGAAATTCTCTCCAAAAGGCAAGAAAATATTTTAATTTTGATTAAATATTAAAACGGAATGTGAAGCCCCTAAAAGAAAATTATTATAAAGCCAGAAAGATGATTTTTAAGCTTTAGGCTTGAAGTTCAGTTCATCGATCTTTGGTATCTCATGACTCCTTGACTATGTCTTGGCACCACTGGAAGTAACCTAGGGTCTTTGAACATTGCCAGGTGTTCCCTCACACTTCCAGAACTACTGTGACCCACCATACTCCTTCTTCAGGAAGCAATAACGAGTCCTCAAGTAAGAGGACTTCACAGTATGTCTTTTTTGCAAATCTTTCATTCTAAATTAGCTTGGTAGTTGTAGCAACCATATGTGTTAGCTCAATGACTATATCAGACATGCAAAAAGCTCCTGTATTAATAAAATATTATGAATTAGTCATTATAAGACAGTTCCTACCCACTTTCCATAATTACCACACCATATTTGATGGAGTTCAAACTGTAGGCAACAAATCATAGAGAGTAGTACATATATGTCTTGGAGAGCTCAGCAAGCTACTGAGAGTATCCTGCCCTCATGGGCAGAGCCTAGCAATTCAAATATGCCAATACCTGTGGCATACTCGATATGCCAAAAACAGGAATGAGAGGTCTCATTCCCCTGACCCTGAAAGAGCGTCCAATCTTTGGGAAAGACAAGTAAGGAGAGGCTGTTAAAATCTCAGGGCTGGGAGGAATAGAGACACTACTGGTACCCACTCAAGTAAATCGATGAATGAGAGGATGACAGTGATACAGTGATACAGTGATTCATAAAAGATGGTAGTATTGCAATGTGGGGAGAGTTTCCAATTTGGTTCTTTCACTTCACAGAAAAGTTGGGTAAGGTTGCTACCTCCAGAATGGTGCCATTTCTGGTAACTTCCAATTCCTTATGGAAAACCTTCCTTCTTACTATGGAGAAATTGTCTTATGCAGAAATAGGATAAATGAAAATATAAATCAGTATGAAAGGGTTACAATGAAGGGAAGAGAGAGGATTTTAATCTTGCTATAGTATAGCTTTGCTGGTTCAATATGAAGCATAGTCTTGGTAGAGAAGGAATGTACACCAGCATGGGAAGCTGTGTCACTTTACTTTAAAACTACAATGAATATATGTGTCCTTTTATTTTTATTTTTTTAATGTGTAAATTAATGTTAGTTGGGAAGTGCTCTCATTTTTATCTTCTGAATTCAACAATGTTTTGTTGCTTGGTATATCCATTTAAATTGTAACAATGAATCTGTGATGTCCTTCCTAAAATAATTCTTTCTATCCAAATTTAACTTCTGAAACACCTACATCTTATAGTTGTTTGTCAGACTAAGGACAATAATCTAAATTTTTATGAAGCTAAATGATCACCCATTTAACACTTTCCTTTATGTTTAAACTGCATTAAGCTACCTTTTTCTCATTAGACCAGATTTTAAATCATAAGCAATAAATTAAGCAGCAAATTCAAGTTCTCCCACCCCATATGTCCATATACCTCAGCTCATGTTACTTTCCTTGTTGACAGTACTTTATAATTTTTGCTACATCCTGGCCAGGGAGCAGGAACTTAGTCCATGACAACAGAGAAAGAATCTGAAGCTCTACATTTAGGCTCCTCTTGACTCTGTTATTTTTCCCCCATTTTCGGTATTCCCCCATTCTCTATAGTAAGTACTATAATCCTGAGTGTTGTAGCTATTAGTATGTAATATATTTTGAAACATTCCAAAAATTATCTAACCAGAGTGTAGTTTAGTAAAACTTCCTGATTTGTATTTGTTATCAGGAAAATTTGAAGGAAATGATACTCTCAACCCATAAAGAGTGTCTAACTGTTTTTTTGTTTTATTCTCAATACTACAATATTATATTTTTGTCTAATTTTCTATTTCTGTATCAAGAGCAAAATGATTTAATCTGTCTAACTTAGATATGAGTGCATATTATTAAACATGGCATTAAATACATCATTTTCACACACTTAGCATATCTTAAACATTTTAATATGTGATTAACATATTCACTCAATTTGTTCTTATTTTCAAAATGTTTTGTTTAAATAAATATAATTTCTTGGGTCAATCACAAAATATGTTTTGCTTGTTTTTGATTTAAGTATGGTAGAATCTTATTGAACTTAGAAATTTGATGAGTTAAGCAACTACTAATAACTTTCTTGGAAATTAGTTCAGCATTTATGATGTTGAATATTGCCAACTACAAACATTCATTTTTAAGGTGTGTACATGTATATCAAAGTCCAAGTTTAATTCAAATGTATAAATTGTACATACAATATTTTTATGCATGGTTTATACACTGAAGTTAAAGAGGTGAATAGGCTAAACTGTTCATTTTGATCAGGAGAGGTAATAGACATGTAAATCCATAACATAATTTCAGCCAATGAATTGGTGATATAAAAAAAAAGAATATAGAGAGTGTTTGACACAGTGCCTTTATAGACTGTATGTTTGTGAGAAAGGTTTTGTAATAGTAATGTGCTAATTTATTAGTGTTTTGAATGCACTATGGAAAGAATAAATTCTAAGTGAAAGGAAAAGGAAATCAAAGACATTGAGGTAAAAAAGAACCTATGTAATTGAGTTTACCTGAGGGATGGGAATGGGTGGGGGTTCTAGGATATTGGTGGAGAGAAATAACACTAGAGGTAGGTGTGATGTGGAAAGATGTATGCCTGAAATTACCACTAATAGTACCATAAATCAATACAAACAGGGAAAAAATGGAACAAAACATTGCACAAAATTCACTAAAATTAGAGGTATTTGGCACACAATAGACAGAGTATATACATCTACATAAAACAGAGAGCAAGATTCTTATGATGACTCAAAGACAAAAACAGCTGTAGTGTGACTAATGCTAAGAGGCTTAGTGAGTGGCCTGAGAGTAAAGTTCATAACGATTAGCAAAAATAGAAGATTCAGAGATAGTGAAGTTTCAACCTTAACTTATTTGTCTTCAGAACCGTTGGGAAGTTTTAAACAAGTGAGATATATGATCTATATACTACTTGAAAAAGAAAACATTATTGAAAAGTAGACAATAGAAACAAGTTACACAAAAATCTAATTTTCTGCAAAATTGAGAAAGTTATAAGTGAAATATTTTGTTTTTAGTAAATCATGAATATTTTTACCAATATTTCTATTTTTGCTAATGCATTTCCTTCATCAATTCATTTCTCAGTTATATATCCACTTGTTTATTTTAAAAAAATGAAGCTGCATTTTGAACTTGCACATCATTGGATGTTAGAAATTTAGCAGTGAGAGAAATATTTAAATGAAGATGATAAATATGGTGTTTTAGTAATATAAAGAACTGTAAGTGGGTGAGACAGATAGTATATGCATGCATTCTATTTGTTGGATTCCTGGTACCACAAGAGGACCATGAATATTGCCAGAAATGATTGCTAAGAACAGAGTCAAGAGTAAGTCCTAGTGCCGCTGGGTATGGCACCTCAAAACAAAAATGAAAATAAAAGAATAACAGCCATAAAAAAAAGTTGTATCGAATAAATACCCAAAGAAAAATGTTAGTATGCTTATTTTTATTAATTTATTTTTATTTTTAGTGAGTTTCTTTACACTCTTCTGGATAGACCTTTAGCTTCCCCAGTTAGTATTAGGCCATACAAACATTTCAAAACATTTGCCTTTATTTTCTTTTTCCTGCTTTGTATGCTTCAATCTGTCTGAACTTGCTCCATTTTGGGGGTTTAGGAATATTATTAAATAGACAACTATGTGTTTGCAGTTTATTACAGAGAAAGTGTTAATTTGCTTCTTAGCATTTTTAATTAGCTCTGGAAACCTCTAAGCATCTTTGCAGTAATTCCAGGGAAACTTAGGTTTTGTAATAAGTAGAATGATCTTCTAATTACCGTTTCAGATTTTCCGGCCTGATCTACCTCTTCTGGAAAAAATAGAAGGTTAAAAAAAACAAACAGGTTTTTGCTGTTCATATTTGCAGCTTTATTTTATTCTATTCAAGAGAGCATTATCTTGATAATATTAGAATATACAAGTATATGTCTTTATTTATGTGATAGAGATATTCGGTATTATTATAAAACTGATTATTTTGTGAATTTTGTGAATTTTGAGGTTTATTAGATAGGCTTTATATTTTCAGTTTATAAAATTGTTCTTTTTTTTTGAGAAAAATGCTTTCATAAATATAAAGCGATCATTACAGTTAAATCATATTCAAGAAATGATGGATAATTTATAATTTATATTTGAATGAATTGTGTTAGTATTTTTAAAAAGCCTAAAAATTTATTCATTTTTGAATATCCAATATTAATTTAAAATGTTTCATAGTAGTTTCTTCTAAAAGTAGCTTTAGAAGAAACTACTATGAAACTACATAGTAGTTTAGAAAAAAAAAATTAGAAAAAAATTTGCCAAATTGTAATGGGTTATAGAAATATTAAGAATAAATAGAATGTGTCTTATAAATTTGGAAATAAAAAAATCTAATCAAAATATCACAAATCACCTACCACAATATAGCTTCAATCATTTTATAAAATTACAGATGTTCCAATTGATCTTTCATTGACAGTGTTTTTCCTTTGGGGGATGGAAAGTGAGTTATTTTTAATTCTGTGCTCACAGTTCATTTCTGCTGGCCAGCAGGAACAGTGACCATATGTGGTGCCAAGGATCAAACAGGGGTCATCTGCATTTAAGGAAAGTATCTTAACCTGTATATTACCTCTCCAGCCCCCCATTTACAATTTTTTGAAGTTTCTTTTTTGAATTAAAAAAATATAATCCCAGGGCTGGAGCAATAGCACAGCGGGTAGGGCATTTGCCTTGCATGCGGCCAACCCGGGTTCGATTCCCAGCATCCCGTATGGTCCCCTGAGCACTGCCAGGAGTAGTTCCTGTGTGTACAGCCAGGATTAACCCCTGAGCATTGCCAGGTGTGACCGAAAAAGCAAATATATATTTAAGTAAATATATATATGTATGTATGTATGTATATATATATATATATATATATATATATATAATCCTGATTCAGCTTGTATGTATGGATTATCTAAATCAGAGTTTCTCAGCATATTTTGATTGTGGCTTTCTTCTGACCTTACAGTTTTCCCATTGTCCCTTATTCTACAGGTTGGCACCTAGTCTCATGTTTTTTCATGTCCCCAATTCATGATATTTTAACTTTTGACCCTCTTAGAATATTTTGGAGACCCCACAAGAGGGCTATATGGTTCCCAGTGGAGAAAAGCTGATTTAAATGTAGACCCAAACTCTATACTCGAAATCTATTCTTTCAAACATCAGCAATTTACTTGGTACACTTGTTTTCCATGAGAAAATATCTGTATTATTTCAGAGAAGCTAATATGTAGAGTAATGAAATGGATTAGTTGTGCAATAACTTATTTATAATTGTGGAGCTCTAAAAATTGGGCCTGTGGTGAGGGTGGCCTGAGGAGGTAAGGGTCTTGGGGATGGTTCTGCTTCGTTAGTTTCTTGTGAAGTGACTCAGGATTCTGGGTCCAGGAGTCAAAGCAGCCAAAGGAAGTCTTGAATCTAACAGCTGTATTGGAGCCACTCATTCCAGCTGTCTCCAACAGTGGATCTTCTGCTCTCTAGCACTCTTGGGATTCTTCAAGCTCTCTGCAGTCATAGGTAGCCTACAGCTTTCAGGGTTCCTGCATGGCTTTTAGGCACTTTGGAAGGTAGGAATCACTGCAAACGACAATGGCATTTAGTTCCTCTGCCCTTCCTATATTCTCTGGGCTTATCTAAGGGGCAGAGTTCTTTCTGGCAGCAGTGACTTTGTCATCTTCCCTGATTATTTCTTAGTTGTAGTTCTGTTGCTCTTCTCTCTCTCTCTCTCTCTCTCTCTCTCTCTCTCTTTCTCTCTCTCTCTGTCTGCCACTAGCTCTATTGTACTTCTCTACTAGTCTCTTACGCTCTAGTTGTTTTAGTCTCTTATCCTCTAGTTGCTCATAGTTGCAGTTCTCCCACTAGGCTGTCTCTAGTCTCACACTCTCTCCCAGTAACCAAGGTAGAAGCAAATTCCTCCACCCTTTCAGGTCTCTTTGAGCTCATTTTAGCTTGATGTTGGTGGACCCCACGAGTGACTCATGTGAGTCGTGAGGAAAGAAAGATAACCATTTTCTCCCACTCTGCCTCTGCCACCCGGGCCCTGCTGGGAAGACTAGGACTGGTAAAGTCTGCTCATCACAAGCCTGAGCTCAGCCAGCCCCACCAGGTGGCCGTAAGGCCACACCTGAAGTCTGCTTGATCTTCCAGGCACCCAATTTCTCGGGGAGCCACGGGCTCAGGCTGGGGTGAGGATTTGGTCTTCCCAGGAAAGGAGAGAGACCAGTGCCAGGTCTTACCCAGGGTTTTGGGGGTTCTTGTCTTGTTCGCAGAAGTGAATTTCAGGAGTAGACAAGCAGTGAGGTAAAACAGATTTTATTTGGAGGGTTTAAGGTGTGGAGGGAGAGAGAGGGTGAAAGAGAGAGAGTGACACACTCAAGAGACAATGAGGGCTTCGCCTAGGGCTGAGAGAGCCCCTAAATACACCCCAGCATAAGACAGCATCAGACAGGAAAGCCTGAAAGTGCAGATCTCAAGAGGGGAGATGTGGGCGACACATGTGCTTAGGCACCACATATGCTTGGCCACGTGGGCGCAAGCAGCACATGGGCTGAGGCAGCATATGTGTGCCCTTCCTTTGTTCAAGGTGGCTTTTATAGGGTTTCTCCAACCTGCTCCCCTGTGGGGCTTCTTCTCAGGTAAAAGTCTGTTGCTAAGGAGGTTACCAGGGAGATTGCGAGGGGTGATGGTCTTCTTTGGGCTGAAGTATTCAAGGAATTTTTTTCATAGGGAGGGGGCCCAATCTCCTCAAGATGTGATGCTCAATGTCTTATCCGTATCCACAAGGTAGGTCAGCCTTGGAATTTTCCTCCCAGAAGTTTTGCTGACCTTTTTCATTGTCCAGGGCCTTTCCCTCTCTACCTGCCTACATCAAGCTGACAGCAGCTGTCCCAGTAGTAGATAGCCCCTAGCTTGCCTGAGCAGCTTTTATTTGGCTTGTAGCACTTCTCTAACAGCTGAGTTGTAGCTAACTACATAACTGCAATGATTCGCAGCAGTAGGTCACCCAGTTTTAGAGAGCAGCCACTTACAGGAAAGGAAACAAAGCCAGCACA